>NC_136527.1:65942018-65944518 GCF_053919585.1 Euprymna scolopes | reverse complement strand
TTCTCTTGAAAAAAAAACAACTCACTTTTCTCTACTTTCACCTTACAATTTACAGTATTCATATAAAACATTCATCTTTTCTGTTTATAATAAAAATTCTGTTTGCAAAAAGAAATGTTTACTGTCAACTTTCTTTTATAAAAAAATGTAAGTTTTCCTGAAAAAAACCCCCCCAAAAACTTTCACCTAACAATTTATGGTAAAAAATTCACCTTTTCTTGGGGGGGGGATAACTTTTATTGATAAAAAAAAAATTTGCCAAAATGATAAAATAAATAAACAATACCAAATGCAATTTTTTATGAGGAATGTGTTCCATTTTAACAAACAAACTGAGCCACAGCAACGCGTGGCCGGGTACAGCTAGTATATATATATATATATATATATATATATATATATATATATATATATATATATATATATATATATATATATATATATATTAAATTGATGTGAACACTAGAATATTTCAATTAAAACTCAAATACGAACAGATAAAATTATAGAGGAATAATAGGTGAATTGCTGCTTTTAAAAAATACAAGAGCGGACTTTCTTTTTGCCGGCATTATATATATATATATATATATATATATATATATATATATATATATATATCTTTTTTCTAATTTTTACACAGTTAAATAAATGAAATGAATGTCATCAAATGATTTTAAAAGTACAGGGTTTTGATTTTTCAATGACTAATTCTATTTAATAGTTTGTAATATTCTAAAAAAAAAGGTTTTTTTTAAATAAAACTTAAAAATTACATAATATATAATAAATAAATTCTCTTCCCGACTATTTTCACACCTTAATCTGACGGAAAAAACATCTTTGGGGGAAATTTTGTCACCTCTCTATGGCTGTTAGCCGGGGTGGACACCACGCCCTCCTTAGCTACGCTAGTGGCTCAAAATCGTTTCTGTGCAATCAGTTTTGTGAATGTAGCCACTTAAATGAAGGGAAAAGGAATAGTTTGAAGCACCTGTAGGATTTTCGGAATATATCGATTTTACCTTGACACTATATAAGGCAAATCCATCCATTAATAAATATGTGAGACGAGAAATTAACTACAGTACAGTGATATTATTCATATTACACTTTGTTTCCATCGCTCTTTTCACTTTTCAGGCCCAGACTGTCATACACATACACACTTAAAAACACGAGACACACACACAAAGTTTGATTCCTTTCACTGTCATCTGCTGATTTACATGGATTCTAAACAAATCTTTAAACAAATTAATTTGTATGCTCATAACATTTCTCAATTAACTTTCTATATTAAAACATAATGCACAGCTGAGGAGCTTTACTTTTATTGAGAAATTTAACCAACATGTAATTTTTGTGATTGATTTGGAAAGTTTACGATTTTCACAGCTCTTAAATAATTCACAGCTCTTAAATAATTCACGAAGATTTCCTAATTCTTATCCTTATATTTAATAAAGAGGCGCAATTATTCCCCTCTGGACCAAAATACAATAGGTTTCAAACAACAGATGCCACATACAGATGTCTTAAGTCTAGCCTATTAGCCGCTATCTCATGTAACTTTATAAAGACTTTTCTGACACATCCAGGTGTTTAAATAAAATCCTAGATTACATCCGAGGAGTTACAGCATCACTGTTGCATTAACCTATAGAGAAAGTAATTCCTATTTTTACCCCTACCACCGCCACCACTAAACACTGCAGATTATTATACACAGGGTACGGATACTGTGGTTTCACCCTCCGTAACTAATTCATAAACTCATAGCACAGCTAGCAATGTCAGAAACCAACATTAAAAATGCGTTAAAAAATTGAATAATTCGACCTCCTATCTTTCCAAGCCACAGATACATACTTACTTAGCCACTGGGAATTGATTGATTCGCTCTCTCTCTCTCTCTCTCTCTCTTTCTCTCTCTCTCTCTATCTCTCTCTCTCTCTCTCTCTCTCTCTCTCTCTATCTCTCTCTCTCTCATAACATTGAACAATGTAAATCAATTATTGGTTTTGAAGTTAAATATTGAATTCCTGTGGAGACACGGAAACAAGGAAGAAGTGTTTCCGCGCATCAGAAGCGACCATTAATAATGACGTGATAAGAACTTTAATAATTCAACTTACTATCTTTCGAAGCTTATAACTACTTGAAATATGTAATTCAAACATAATGTTTTTTTCAATTAAAGAAGCAAAGATTAAATGTGAAAACAAATTACAGGTTTTATAGTAAATTATGCAATATTTGTTTTATAAAATCGGTTTTGTTTAAAAATGATTTAAAGAAAATCAACTAAATTTTACTTACTTCGATTATCAAAAAATATATAAATTCCAAAAAATCACTTACCTATAAGAAATACTATTTAATGAGTACTTCATTTCTTCATTGTTAAGAATATATCCATATTTATATTTTATATTCCATGTCGTTTTTAATAAAATACTTTTTTAAGCAAGTATTCAAAAGAACGCGCGATCAGATG
>NC_136527.1:65844518-65937018 GCF_053919585.1 Euprymna scolopes | reverse complement strand
TGCGTTCATTTAAAGAGGTTTCCAGGTTTCCTCCAAGAACAGATGACTCGCAGGTAGCCACAAGATCAATGGCACAGTTTAAAAAAAAGTTATGTCGAATACATGTATGACACACACACCTGCATATGAACATTTAAAGGATCACGGAAAGAATTCAAATAGGTCACAAATATAACTTAGGTTCAGATAGTGAAGAGCGACTACATAGAGAATAGTAACACGTACGCATACTCCAATATGTAACATAACTACTACTACTACTACTACTACTACTACTACTAATAATAATAATAATAATAATAATAATAATAATAATAATTTCTTGATAAAGAAAAAAACAAAATACCAAAAATATTGAAAAAGAAAGGTCAATTTTTACGACGTGCCGCAGCGTATTATAAGCACTCCAACGTCCCCATATTAAGAACGACAACTTCGAAAGTGCTTTTTAACATGTGTAGGTTGAGGAGTGCTTATTCCGAAAGCCGTTCTTAATACGAGTGGGTTCAGATATTTATAATACGCTGTATTAAAAATTGAACAAAAAAACAAAAAAAAAATTTTGCTTATTAAAAAATTGATTTTTTTACAACAGAACCTACCATACTCTTTTTTATTTTCTTGAATAAATACCTGTTGAGCCCAAACGATAATTGACGGAAAAGCATGAGGATCAGGGTCATATTCTGCTAGAGTGCCAAACTTTTCTTTTAACTAATATGAAAGTAAAAATTGCATGGTAATATGATTTTTGTTGAAATTCCTTATTTTTATTCCCCAAAGTGCAAAATGAATGCCGATGCTATAAATATATAAACATTTTGACTCCTCCATTTACTTTAAAAAATCACCAAAAATTAGGAAATAAACGAATTTTAATGAAATTTTCAGCATTTATCAAATAATGATCACGGAATACAATGAATCCATTATTTTTATTCATATCTTAGTGAAAATGTATTATTTTGGTTAAAAAAAACTACCTTTGCTTAAGTTATGGTTTTCAGTAGTAAAAAAAAAATGATTTAATTTATTTGTGTTTTTTATGAAAATAAAGCATCGTAAATTATTACAATAAAAAAGTTATTTAAATTTTACAGTAACATTATGAGAAAAGCCCCTAGATTCTGTATTAATGAATTCGATATAAATCAAATGTACGGTATATTCAAGTTGACACACCGATCTCGCTGGATCACCGAAGTTAAGCAACGTTGAATTTGTCAGTACTAAATGGGTGACCATTTGGAACTTCCAGGTGTTGTGCGTGCTCTCCGCTTATCTCTGCATTGTTTCCAGTCGTCCTGGTCTTTTCCTTGCCACTGGACTCAAAACAATGTCAATTTAGGAAAGGTGTGGTTGTGATTGCGCAACCCTGCATCACAATTAAACGCGCAGCTACCCTTACAGGAGGTATCCTTTGTCTTTCGAGACTGAACGGGGGCATCGAGATCAATAACTCCCCCCCCCCAAAAAAAAATAATTTCTCGAACAAATCATTGAATTAAACATTGTTTATTTCATATGTTTACACACAACAATTATAATCATCGTCTACTTTATAACATCTAAGAAAAATGCAATTTTACCAAATTTTCCGTAAAAAATACTTTTAACAATAACTTTCCACTCCATAAATTTTCGTAATTTTTGGTGATATTATAATTTCAACATGACAATAAAATACGTACATATTTTAAATAATCGATCTGTCGACTTTATCTAAACAAGCACCCAATTTTCATTCCTATTCATATCTTATCCGCATTAACTTTTTAATAAAATCATCATTCATCGATTTTTTTTTTCTGACATCAAATAAATATTAACATAAATTGATGCAATATTTACCTTCTTGTATGGCTGTTTTTGTTGTTCAATTTGATTTATGAATAAATCGTTTTCTCCATCACACAGTAAAATCTTTGTTTTTATCCCAACTCATATTGAGTGATTTGATTTTTTTTCATTTAAAAATTAGGTGTGTTTTTTATTGTTAAAAATACATTTTAATAATAAAATCGTAATATTTAATTAAGCAACACGTCACGACAAAAAAGTAATACAGAACTAGAAATCATAATAAACTATCAGGACCCGTGGAAATTCCACGGTAGTTAAAATCTTTTAAAACACATCAGTAAGAAATTCCTTATTGTTATATTACAAAAATGAACGTATGGAAGCAAGTAGAACAAACAAAGAACTTTAGTTTAAACTTTTATTGAAGGTCAATGCGATCGTAACTGATGCTGTTGATATTGTCAGGAAGTGCTGGTGATGATTGAGGCGGTGACAGGGACGTCGATCAGCTGCTTGGAGTGAGAATAGTGGTCAGTCAGCAGGTTCTGGGGAGTTAGACTGTGAATTTTAAAAAAAACTGTGTGACATTGTTGACATCGATTTTGTGAAAGTTCTGATGACCCCAAGTTGTTTGATATTTCAGGACATTTTGGATTACACGTGTGAGTAATGAATAGGTCACAGAAAACTGCCATTGCATCTTGATAAAGCTGTTGTAGATTCCTAGGACTTCCTGTAAATGTAGATGGTAGAATAACTGGTACACCAGAATAACCATCTTCATTCCTTGCTAAATGATCCATTAAGCCAGAATATTGAGCAGCTCTCAATAAACTTTGATAGCACTATTGTAAGAATCATGCTGAAAGCCATTCTTAATATGGGGAGGGGGTTAACTATTCTGAAACTACACTTAACAATGTAAAAAAATAAGGGAAAATATATGTATGAACAATAAATATTTCTTCAGTTAAATAAAATATTCTGTAAATCTTTTAATAAAGAATAAATATTTATTTAAACCATAATTATTGAAACAAAGTATTTTACTGCATAAAAAAAAACGGTTATGGGGAGATGGGTTAACTATTTTGGGGTGCCCGGAAAACTCGTCCTGGGAAAACTCGTCTCCGGAAATCTCGACCCTGGAAAACTCGTCCCCTTTCGCTAGGTAGGAAAACTGGTCCCTTATTGAATAAATGTACATTAAAAACACATTTTATGATCATTCTTAACGGAGATATTGTTTTTTTTTAAAATAGACTATAGCACCCCCATAATATTTAAAAAAAACAAAAACATATTTTTACTTGTTCAATGTTTTGGGTTTTTTTTTTTTTTAAATAAAATCGATTTTCTAAGTGTCCGTTTTCTACCTAACTGGCTAAGTTCCTAGTGGTTTCACTTAGTTTAAAGCGTTTATTATATTCATACAAAGTTAATTACAAAATTTTTTTTGTTCTTATTTTAACGATGTTTTTTGGAGTCATAAAAACAATAATAAAAAGCAAAACCAAAAAATTAAAAAACGGAGCGATTATTCGTTACTTTTTGTTTTGGATTTTAATTATGATAGTTTTTGTTGTTGTTGTTGTTGTTGTTGTTGTTGTTATTATTGTTGTTATGTTTTTGTTTTATCTCATACCAAATACACTCATACGTTATTTAAAATTATAATTTTATCAAGTATCAACATTTATTGTCGTCCTGTCAAATTTTGCAAAAATTAACTAATAGATTAAAAGCAAAATATTTTTTGGCGCGAGAGATGTGTGCTAACAATCTCTCGTTAACTTATTTTCAATTTTTTTAATTTTTACTTCAAAATTCTAAAATCAATCATTAAGAGAAAAAGTAATCACTAAATAAATTTATTAATCAATTTTATTGAAAACTCCGCTATCGTTTATCAAGAATCTTTTTAATTTCATTTTTTGTTGGTTGTTTTTCGGAGGGAGATATAGTTTTTACTCTCCCTAAATTATATTTTAAAAAAATATTAAAATTTATTATTTTCTTTTTAAAACCAAATCTCCCTCAGTAATTTATTTAATTTTCTATTTTTTAGCGATTATCAAGAAGATGTGATATACCTGACATTATTTCTCGATCTCACGTAACACTCGACATGTTTTTTGTTTGTTTTCTGTGTTTTTTTTTCTTTACCGAATAAACGATTCCAAATAAATTAAACAACAAACAACAGTCGGCGAGGTAGAAAAATCGATTTTACCATTTTATAAACAACAGTAAATAAGTAAATTCTTTTTATATTAATATAAAAAAAAATATGCGGTCTCGTTTATGAACATAATAAACGCTTTAAAATAAGTGAAGCCACTAAGAGCTTAGCCAGTTAGATAGAAAACGGACACTTAGAAAATCGATTTTATTTTAAAAAAACAAAAAAACAAAAAAAAAACATTAAACAAGTAAAAATATTTTTAAAAAATATTATGGGGGGGGATATAGTCTATTTAAAAAAACAATATCTCCTTCAAGAACGATCATAAAATGTGTTTTCAATCGATAATTATTCAATAAGGGACCAGTTTTCCTAAATTCCTATTTTGGACCTTCACCTAAATAGCGATTTAATGAAAAAAAATTTAATGGCCTTGTATCTTTTTTTAATAATTTGTTTTAAAATAAGGAAAAAAAATCTTTGATACCGCTATTGTAAGAATCATGCTGAAAGCCATTTTTTTTCTTGGCCTTCGGGACAAGATCACAGTGTAGTATCTGTTCTTCATATGCTCCACTTCAATTTCTTGTTCTCTGTCAGTGGAGGAGAAATCCTTCATGACTGAGACAATTTTTATTTTTGTTCCTTTTCTCCACGTTAAAAAACGGCCCCGGTGTCTAACTCTGTCCCGTGGGGAGGCATTGTAAATAGGAACAATGTAATAAAAATAATGGAAAAATTCTTTAGGTAAATAAAATATACTGAAAATCTTTAAATAGGAAATAAATATTTGGGTTTGTATTACTGTACACATAGATTCGAAAAAGTTGTCAAAAAATAAATATATAACAAATAAATGTTATCAAAGGCAAGATAAGTTACTTTTCTGCCAAACTGGATATATTTTTCGTGTTTTTATTCAATGTAACATATTTATTCAGCTCGAAAAACATACAGTGTTTACCGATGTATTCGAAAATTTAAGATAGCGTCTCACACCCTCTTTAACACCGTAAGTTTGGAAAAAAGGTGTTATAAATAAAAAAAACTATACAAAATACTATTAAAAACCCCGCCGAATATATGTCAACCTATGTCACAGTAACATGTATTGAGCGAGTTTTTAACAGTATTTTATCCGTTTTTTATTTATAACATCTTTTCCCAAACTTACCGTGTTAAAGAGAGAATCAGACTCCATCTTGAATGTTCCAATACATCGGTAAACACTGTATCGTTTTCGAGCTGAATAAACATGTTACATTGAATAAACACACGAAAACTATATCCAGTTTGGTAGAAAAGTAACTTATCTTGCCTTTGATAACATTTATTTGTTATATATTTATTTTTTGACAACTTTTTCGAATCTATGTGTACAGTAATATAAACCCAAATATTTCTTTAAATAAATTAAATCGTAAGTAATGAAACAAATATTTAAAAAAATTGTTGTGTCCATTTTTTATAGTATTTAAATATGTATGCCCTGTCGGTGGGCATTAGAAGATGATGAATGCCTGTAAAAGAAGCAAAATAAAACAGACAAAACATAAGTAATAACTATGTAAACAACGTGAAGCTGTATTAATGTTACAAAATTACTCGATTCAGCATTAAATAACACGAAAAAGGATTGATATGCCGTAAAACAAAAACAAAACAGAACAAGACGTAAAATATGTTTTGACTCTGTGTTACTCAGTGTATTTGCCAATGGTGACTGGTGATTTATTCTTGACTTTTGTAACATTTATTTCTAAACATATTTTTTGTTATGTAAGGAAGGCTCACTCAAAAGTAAATAAAAAATAATAAAAAAGATAAAATGGCACAATAAAAAAAAAACGAACTCGTAGCGTTAAATGTAAAAAATATATTTATTATTGAATAAAAAAAAATAAGAAACGTTTCGTATTCACTACAATAATAAACAGAAGACATCGTTAAAAATGTAAGTAAAATACTATACTATATTTAAACTGTGGAACGTACCTTCTATGCATAATTGCCTTTAAAATAATCCGGAACCATAAATAGACAGTTATTATTATTATTTGTTTTGGTTCGGGAACTTTTGGGAATGATAAAGATTGAACAATAAAGGGAGATAATTCACATTAATTTATGTTTGCGATGATGATGACGCGTTTCATTAATTAATGTTTGCGATGATGATGACGTGACACCGTACGTACAAGCAAATTAACTGCCTTGAGCGTTCGTTTAATGTGTAATCCGCTATTCTCAACCAATCAAATTTGCCGGAAAGTGTGACACACATAGATAGATAGATAGTTACAAGCGTATTAATATATAGAAGATGAAAATAATTATTTTAATTTTCTGCGAAATTGCTTTTCCGGTCGCCATTTTCAATGTCAATTTCCACGCGTCAAAGTCACCTCGTTTGAATTAACATATTTTATTATTGTTTCTTTGTTGAAAACAGATTGCCAAACAAAATGTAAGTATCATTTGAATTTAAATACTTTTAAATGTTCTTTTTATGACAGAGGCGCGTCCAAACCATTACACTTCTTTTTTGCTTTGTTATGAGAAATGAGTAAATATTCCGTATTTGCATATAAACGAGGAATGGTAATACAGAATTCTATGCAATACGATATATATCTTTTAGTTTTTTAGGGTTTTTTTTTTTTTTTGCAATCATGAAGTTTAACTCGTTCTTATCTGCAATAAAGTAAACCAGAAGTCAATGATTCTCGTACCCGTTCGTAACAATTCCAACTTATATCCTTTCAGCATTGACTTAAAAAAAATTTTCACCATAATCAAGACACATTGCCACTTTGATGTAGGGGGCTACTATCAGGAACATAAGCTACAGGGATACTATGTAGGGAGTTGGGCAGCAAGGTGTTGGTTCACGTTATACTTGAACTTCTGCATGTCAGTACAGTTAGGGAAGCGGGGACCCGGAAGAGTAATTCCAAAGTCTAGCGGTTCTGGGGAAGAAACTACTGGAGTAGAAGGCTCTCTTACATCTAAGGATCTCTACTGTGAAGGGGTGGGATTTAGCTGCTTGGGTTTGTTAGTGGTATTTACATCGAGAGGGTACGAGTGCTTGCAGTTCGTCAGAGCATTCACTGTTAAAGTACAGAGTGATGCAGCTTAGATGACAGTTCAAGACCTATCAGGTTAGCAACTCTCTTTTGAACCTTGTCTAGGAGTGAGAGGCTAGTAGCAGATGCACCAGCCAAAATATGACAACAATACTCCATACATGGGCGAATGGTAGCCTTATCCTATATAGGATACTTTCGGGCGTTAGTATCCTTCTAGCATGGTAGAGAGAACCTACCTTGCAGCGGTCCTGGCAATATTTTCAATATAATTGTTCCAACTCATGTTTCCTATGAACGTTAGACCTAGGAGTTTAAAAGATGTGCTTTCAGATAAAGTCTTTGGCCATTACTATTAGTGGAAGAGAAGGTTTCTTGTAATTATTGACGGAAACAAGTTTAGTCTTGGCACAATTGAATGTGACCATCCATTTTTGTCCTCATTCCACTACAGATTGGAGGTCTCCTAGTTTTTCTGCCATTTTTTTTAGATATGTGTTCATTTGTTTTCCTGTCGTGTCTGTTATAGAAGTCATGGAAATTATTAGTTTTTACCAAATATAAAATTTTGTTTATATGTTGTTCACAAAACAAATATTAACAGGATCGTTCCTTAGCTTTTGTTCAGTAATTTTTTTAATGGTTATTGCTTGAGGCAAGGCATGAAGCCAAGTCATGCAGCCATGCAGCTGGCAAAAACAAAGATGATCATTGCAAAGACAGGTTATACCTAGTGATCTTAGTTTTGAAAAGACCAAGGCTGTAGGTATAAGGAAAACAGTAAGCAGGAAGGGAGTTTCACAACCTTGAAGTCCTTTAGAAAAAAAGCTACTGGAATAGAAAGCTGTATTATAATTGGATATTAAAGCAACGAACTGATGGCGACCACTAGATCAATAAATTAAACAAGCAGGACAAATAGAAACGTAGGAAAGAACACATCCCATAATAGTATTTATAGAAAAGACTGAGACTACCAACATTATGTCTGTGAAAGAGAGGTTGCTATAGAGAAGAAAGGGACCAATCAAATTACTGATACGTTGCTGCAAATTATCAAGAACCTTAAAATAAGACAGAAATAATTTATTTATTGCGGACTGTTATCCTCATCTTAGTTGTTGTTTCATTACGTTTCGGCCAATCCCTCATGCTTTCATCAGGTTGTAACCACGACGAGATAGGAACTCCAAATTGCCTAACTGCATTCTCAGCAATTACTGCCTTCCATAGTGTCTCACCACGTTTAGTGTAGTGAATAGAGAGGTGTAATCTCTATGGTTCCAGGTGAGAATTATCTGAAGCTAGCAGTTTCAATCCTACTCAAAGCCGGCCAGAGGCTTACTTGCCCAAAAATATAATAATCTCAAACTTTATGCAGAAGACCGCGATGCCACAGATTTTTGAACGCCTTTGAAATGTCAATGTCTCTATCCTCTCCTGAATTATTCATAATTTGACAGAAACATTAAGTGAGAACAGAAAGTAGATCAGCTGTTGAACGAAAAAGGCAAAAGCCAATAAAGAGGCCCAGACCTTCCAAAATATAAACAAACTTTCCATTAAACAGGACTGAGACAAGGAGATTGAACTATTTTGAGAGATTAGGAGAAAGTTCAAGAATACAATCTTTGTGAACAACAAAACCAGGACTGAACGCCTTAGATTAGTCAAAACTAACAAGAATTCTAGCAACAATATTTTGATTAATAATTACAGAATCTAGAAATTAAAAATTTCTGAATTTTTTAAAGCAAATTCTGGAGAAAATCATCACAATCATGAGGGAATTGTATGCAAAAAGATCAGCTTTACTCTTAGATGTTTAAAGTATGAAAACTATTAAAAAGAGTATGACATGCTTGCTACTATTAATGAGACTATTATAGATCCCCCAAACATCGCAAGGACCAACCTTTTGAGATAGTCATGAATACTTTGAGAATAGTTAGCCAACCTCAAATGTTGCTCTCTTGGCGGCATTGCTCGTTCTTCTGTACGATTGTCTTGGAGGCATTGCTCATTCTTCTGTACGATTGTCTTAGAACAATCGTGAAGATAATGATTGAAGTAATGATTTTTATAGACAAGGGCAGATGCACACACAGATGATGACTAAGGTTTGCTTTGAAACTGATGATGAACAAAACCCACGAACCTCTTTAACAGCAGCATCCGGAGCCATACCACAAATAGGACTCCATGGAACGCCATATAGGAAGTTGTGAAGCGCATCCCAATCAACTTTTTTTTTTTTTTTTTTTTTTTTTTACAAAGGCGTCACCACATTATCAAGGCCCAGAGGCCACTCAAGGATTAAGGTTTAAGAGTGTACAGTAGAAATTGGTCAATATAGTAATCATTAGTAATGAAAATTTGGTAAATTTGATAACTTATATGGAACGGCTCATCAAGAACTTATTTACTTTAGACTTGAACACAACCATATTGTAGTCAGCCGGAAAGCAGGAAAACGGAAGACAATTCCACAGGCGTGCAGTTCTAAGAAAGAAGCTTTGTTCATGGAATCTACGTTTAGGTTTAGGCACAGATAAAGAGTGGGGGAAATTATTGATAGTGTTTACAGCTAGACGAGTGTTTCTTGTGAAAGTTTGGCGAGGGGGGACCATAGATTGAAGCTCAGTTGAACACTTTCCATGAAAATAACGATACATCAGAGACAAACTCGCAACATCTCTTCTGTGAGATAGAGGTTGCAAGGAGGAGAAAAGGACATCTCCTACGAGGCTACGAAGTCTATTTTGAACTCTATCAAGGCAGGACAAGTCCTTTCTAGCAGCTCCTGCCCAGATGTGGCAACAGTATTCCATCCTTGGACGTACCTGGCTCTTATATAGGTAGAGAATAGCATCAGCAGTGAGATATCTACTGGATCGATAGAAAGATCCCACCATTTTTCCAGCGGCCTTGGCAACAGATTTGATATACGTGTTCCATTTAAGATCAGGAGTAATGGTCAAGCCAAGAAGCTTGTCAAAACTTGAGGCCTCCTGAAGACGAGAGCCATTCATTTCAATTGATGACAAATGTGAATTAGAATGTTGATGATGTAAAGAGAGAAGCTTGGTTTTAGATGCATTAAAAGTAACCAGCCACTCCTTTCCCCATTGTACTACGTGCTCAAGATCAGAGGAGAGAGAATTGGAGAGAACTTGGTCGTTTACTGTCTTAGATGTGCTACCATAAATGGTAGTGTCGTCAGCATAAATGTCTACAAATGATGTAAGGATATGATTTGGAAGATCATTAATGTAGATCAGGAAAAGAGTTGGGCCCAGGATGGATCCCTGAGGGACACCGGCATTAATACTGTGAGCTTCTGATTTTTGCCCCTCAACTACTACTCTTATGAACCTATCAGAGAGAAATGATTTAATAATTGAGAAGACTTTTCCAGCTATACCATAGCTAGCGATCTTATGAAGTAAACCTTTATGCCATACCCTATCAAAGGCTTTAGATATGTCAAGAGCAATTGCCCTAGAAAGATTGCCACCGTCGAGAGATTTGCTAATCCTATGCGATATAACTGTAATGACATCTGCTGTAGATCTAGCAGAACGGAAACCATATTGAGTGTCACTAAGAAGGTCATTTTTGTTGAGATGTTTGATTACTTCTGTATTTAACACAGATTCTAGCAACTTACTCATGACGCACAGGAGACTTATTGGCCTGTACTGAGAGGGGGATGAGCGATCACCTGAATTCTTAAATACAGGGCATACTGATGAGATTTTCCAGGGAGATGGGAAACTATTCTCCTTAAGACAACGTTTAAACAGTTTTGTAAGTATGGGCGCTAATTCAGGTTGAAGTTTTTTGAGTACTATAATTGGAATACCGTCAGGGCCAGTTGCTTTACTCGAATCAAGGTTTTTGATTAGCTTCGCAACATCACATACAGATATACGTATATCACATAGCGTGTTTTCTGATACAGGAGGAAATATTGGGGGTTGGCGGTCTTGGTCGCAAAGGGTAGAATTAGCTGCAAAGTTCTTGACAAAGAGTTTGGCTTTGTCAGATGCTGACGAGATTACCTCAGGTCCATTGATAATAGTTGGGATGGAGCACACGCTTCTGTTCAGGATTCTGTTTGCTATTTGCCAAAACTGGTGGGAACCAAGCCGCTGCTCAGCTACTTTGGACTTAACAGATTGAGCATACAACACTCTTGCGTTCCTTATTACTTTCTTACAATGGTTGCTGGCAGTCCTGAAAACGGCTTTAGTTTCCATACATCTATTACGTTTGAAGCAGTGGAAAAAGTGATTTCTGTGCGCAATGGCAGCAGCACATTCTGGAGAGAACCATGGCTGGCTGTTAGGTTTTTGCTGAAACTTTTTAGAGGGTATGAAATGGTCAATACCTACAATTAACCATTCAGTTAGGTCTAATACTATAGAGGACACATCCTTTTTAAACATGGAATGCAGAGGTAGATCAGATATAAATGTACGGAAGCTATCCCAGTCAGCCTTAGTGTATCGATATACTGTACGATGAAGAGGTACGCCTGGGGACTTATTATATTTCATTTTTATCTTGATTGATACAACAGAGTGGTCGGAAGATCCAAGAGGCGACAGAACAGAAACTGAACATAGTTCAGGGCAAGTTGTGAGAAAAAGGTCTAGTAGGCTCGCATACTGGCCGTCATTATCGGGCACACGGGTAGGTTCCTGAACAATCTGAGTGAGGTCATAGGCAATGGAGAAATCATGACAGAACCTCCCCTCATGATCGGTCTTGTTTGAGTGGGTCAACCATTCGACGTTGTGAACATTGAAGTCTCCACATATGTGAATGTTAGCTGAAGGATAAGTAGAAAGGACTTGGTCAATTTTCTCAGATATGCTTTGAAAGATAGTAACTCCGCTGTTGTGGGGGCGATAGAGAGTAAATATAAATGCAGTAGTGTGAGCTAAAGCAACCCGGAAGCACATATAGGGTAAGTTAGGATCTTCCCTGGAGATGTCCCTCCCACATGGAAAGCTATCTTTAATATAGGCACATATTCCATGCCCATGACGATCTTGGGGGTCAGTTTTAGAAGTTAAGTTAGAGTATCCTGAAATTGCAAACTCATCTAGGGAAATAGCCTGTCCAATGCCAGTTTCACTTAAAAATAAAAGGTCTGGTTTAGTCTCCTGTAATTGGGTTTCAACCTCTGGAAGGTTAGAACGAAGACCCCTGATGTTGGAGAAGGAGACATGGTAGTAGGGGTCTACGTTGGAAGTTGTATAACCGGGTTTAATCGTGTATTTTTTCTTGAAACTTGTCATGATGAAATTTTGGAATTTGTGGACTAGGTCGACAGATTTACTTAGAGCAGGACAGAGAGGGGAAATTAAGAGAGAAAAAGAAACGAAGAATTTTTTTTTTATTTGTAGCTAATGATAAGGTAAAGCCGTAACAATTACCCACTAGTATGGCATCGAGAGGCCCCACCAGAAGCTACTGCATGGTCCAGAATCCATTCACCAAATGGCAATACAGCAGCCCCAGTACTTTGCACCTGCTGATAGGACAGCCTCCTTAGTGGTTAATCCAAGGTTCGGGTCCCTGACTATCAGGCGGATAACGTCAGCCCAGACAAAACGTTTACCTCCAGCACCCTTACTAGTGACATGGCTACAAGGATAGACATAGAAACAGAAAATTTCCGCCATCTCAGCAAACTGTTCGCAAAAATACTGCCAACCTAGAAAACAGCTTTTTCTTCTCCCTTTGTCCGAAAAATCACTCATTTAAAAAATGAAGACTGAGGGACAAATAAGAAGAAGCGAGAGTAACAGGAGCTGCCGATAACGCATCCACAATGCGTTTTCTACTCTCCATTAAAAAAAAACAAACTATTAAGTATTGTACTTAATAAAAGTCCAACAGACGTGTTTAAGGGAAAGTATGGTGATAGATTCCCCTCACACGCACTAAAAATGAGTATAATTCGTAATTTTTGCTATCAACTCGGTAGATAAATAAACATATGTACGAGGAAAGAAAAAAAAAAAAAAAAAGTTAGCATTTAATAAAACAGAAATACACAAATTAAATACTGTAATAAAATGGAGTTGTTAATATTTTAAATCTAAAATAAAAAGCATGATTGAAATCACTTATCTCAACAAAAACAATTCCGTCTCCAAATTGCAAACTGCATTGAAAGAAATTCAGTAAGTAGCGTTCAAAACATTTTTTTTTTTTTGAAATTAGCCGTTGAAAGTCGTGATTTTATTCTGAACTTAAGCTAGTAACGTTTTAAGAAGCTTACGACATAAAAGAAAAGGCTGATGGTGGGGGGGGGGGTTCTTCCGAAAGTAAGTTGGTGCCGTTATAAGTAATTTCGAGATAAGATGGAAGCCGGTATTGGACTAGAAAAAAGCTAGCATTTAATAAAACAGAAATACACAGATTAAATACTGAAATAAAATGGAGTTGTTAATATTTTAAATCTAAAATAAAAAGCATGATTGAAATCACTTATCTCAACAAAAACAATTCCGTCTCCAAATTGCAAACTGCATTGAAAGAAATTCAGTTAGTAGCGTTCAAAACATTTTTTTTTTTAAATTAGCCGTTGAAAGTCGTGATTTTATTCTGAACTTAAGCTAGTAACGTTTTAAGAAGCTTACGACATAAAAGAAAAGGCTGATGGTGGGGGGCGGGGTTCTTCCGAAAGTAAGTTGGTGCCGTTATAAGTAATTTCGAGATAAGATGGAAGCCGGTATTGGACTAGAAAAAAGCTAGCATTTAATAAAACAGAAATACACAAATTAAATACTGAAATAAAATGGAGTTGTTAATATTTTAAATCTAAAATAAAAAGCATGATTGAAATCACTTATCTCAACAAAAACAATTCCGTCTCCAAATTGCAAACTGCATTGAAAGAAATTCAGTTAGTAGCGTTCAAAACATTTTTTTTTTTTAAATTAGCCGTTGAAAGTCGTGATTTTATTCTGAACTTAAGCTAGTAACGTTTTAAGAAGCTTACGACATAAAAGAAAAGGCTGATGGTGGGGGGCGGGGTTCTTCCGAAAGTGAGTTGGTGCCGTTATAAGTAATTTCGAGATAAGATGGAAGCCGGTATTGGACTAGAAAAAAGCTAGCATTTAATAAAACAGAAATACACAAATTAAATACTGAAATAAAATGGAGTTGTTAATATTTTAAATCTAAAATAAAAAGCATGATTGAAATCACTTATCTCAACAAAAACAATTCCGTCTCCAAATTGCAAACTGCATTGAAAGAAATTCAGTTAGTAGCGTTCAAAACATTTTTTTTTTTTTGAAATTAGCCGTTGAAAGTCGTGATTTTATTCTGAACTTAAGCTAGTAACGTTTTAAGAAGCTTACGACATAAAAGAAAAGGCTGATGGTGGGGGGGGTCTTCCGAAAGTAAGTTGGTGCCGTTATAAGTAATTTCGAGATAAGATGGAAGCCGGTATTGGACTAGAAAAAAGCTAGCATTTAATAAAACAGAAATACACAAATTAAATACTGAAATAAAATGGAGTTGTTAATATTTTAAATCTAAAATAAAAAGCATGATTGAAATCACTTATCTCAACAAAAACAATTCCGTCTCCAAATTGCAAACTGCATTGAAAGAAATTCAGTTAGTAGCGTTCAAAACATTTATTTTTTTTTAAATTAGCCGTTGAAAGTCGTGATTTTATTCTGAACTTAAGCTAGTAACGTTTTAAGAAGCTTACGACATAAAAGAAAAGGCTGATGGTGGGGGGGGGGTTCTTCCGAAAGTAAGTTGGTGCCGTTATAAGTAATTTCGAGATAAGATGGAAGCCGGTATTGGACTAGAAAAAAGCTAGCATTTAATAAAACAGAAATACACAAATTAAATACTGAAATAAAATGGAGTTGTTAATACTTTACTGGAGTTAAGCGTCTTAATATGGAATGGATTTCATTATCTGGAAAACGTTTAGGGAAGATGACAATTTGGGATTAATGATGAGATAGAAATGTTCAGACGGATTTCATTAGCAAGTTCTGTGCGATTAGAGTGTGACAGCCTAGCAGAATGGGAATTAGTCTCGATAGTAAAGAAGGTTTGACTTGAAACATCTGATTTTACTATAAATAGTAACATGCAATAAAGAAACTTTCATAATACTGTTGAGGAGGGTCAGATAACATAATGATAAAAATATAATAAAATAACCCATGTGTCATTTCTTCTGTCCTTCACATCAACAATTTCTTAGTTAAGTTTGACACTGTTATCCAAACTTCCAACTTTGAAACTTACATATACGTAACACACCTTCTCTCAACTGCAGAAGCAGTTCTGCTGATCAAACTTACTTCTTCAATATCCAACTTCTAAATGAACATGCTCTCTGAAAAATCAACCCTCATTTATTTCCAACCAGGAGCATCTCATCTGCATATCAGGTGGTAATATTGCAAGCATATAAAGAGATGAGACAGCCATTTTGTTTTCTTTCTTCTTCATTTCGTTCAACGACCAACTCGTTGAATTATGCACATGTGCTAGTAAAGTAAGTCACACGTTTCCCTACAAAAATGAAACTAAGTTGACAATATGAATGGGTTTTCATAATAAAATAAAATCATCCAAGAATTATAACCGAAATGTAATAGGTGTCCCTAAAATTCCATTAAAGATTGGATCATTTTTGTGAATATCAATTAATTTTGTGAATATGCTTAAGTATCGACCGCACACATCTATGTTGAATGGCCACTGGCAACTATTTGGATCTTTATTTTGATTTAAAAATTTGAATTTGTCAAATAGTATCTGTATTTTATTTTGTTTTAAAAATCTGAATGTATCAAATAGTATCTGGATCTTTATTTTGATTTATAGAACTCTTGAATAACTCTCATACAACTATGTACACTAGAGGTTGCAAACGTTTTCCATATTTTCTATTGCTTATAATGAAATCTCAAAAGATCCTTATATAATCTTTGGTCAAAATAAAAATAAATTATCCTAATATCCTCAGTAATGTAATTTAATAATAAGAATTGTTATGCAAGTCTATTTTATAAATGTATAATATCTTCATGTGTCAATTCCTATCATACTGTTGACATTGGCAAATTATATGTCATAATGTATTTTTATTTTCTCTTTGTTTTACAGATAATCCAATTAGAAAATTCATTCTTAAAGATTTAAATGGATTGAATAAAACAAGACAATGAAAACCATACAAAACTAACATATTCGAAATGCTCTGATTGTCAAAGGTGATTAGTTAATTTTTCAAAATAATAGTCTTGTTATTTATTTCCAGAAGAAAACATAGATTCTGCTAAAATGCCGAATTTTAATATGGAAAAGAAAGCATTTTGTTGCAATATATGCGGAAGAGGATTTTCACAGGAAGCAAAGTTAAAAGAACATGTGCCAATACATACTGGAGAGAAGCCATATTCTTGTGATGTATGTGGTAAATCGTATACAACTGAACAGAATCTAACTATACATATTCGAAGTCATTCTGGAGAAAAGCCATATTCTTGTGATGTGTGCGGGATGCCATTTGCACTATTGTCCACTATGAAAAAACATATTAAAACACATACTGGAGAGAAACCATATTCTTGTGAAATATGCAGTAAATCATTTTTGGGGAAAGGAAACTTAAAAATACATATCCGGACTCATACTGGAGAAAAGCCATATTCTTGTGAGTTATGTGGAAAATCGTATACAACTAAAGAGAATCTAACTATACATATTCGAAGTCATTCTGGAGAAAAGCCATATTCTTGCGATGTTTGCGGGATTTCGTTTGCACTATTGTCCACTATTAAAAACCATATTAGAATACATACTGGAGAGAAACCATATTCTTGTGAAATATGCAGTAAATCATTTTTGGCGAAAGGAACCTTAAAAATACATATCCGGAGTCATACTGGAGAAAAGCCATATTCTTGTGATATATGTGGTAAATCATATACAACTAAACAGAATCTAATTATTCATGTGCAAAGTCATACTGGAGAAAAGCCATATTCCTGCGACATGTGTGGGGAATCTTTTACACAAATGGCATCCATGCAAGAACATATTAGAATACACACTGAAGAGAATCAATATATTTGTGAAATATGCGGTAAATCGTTTTTGGAGAAAGGAAACTTAAAAATACATATCCAGAGTCATACTGGAGAAAAGCCATATTCTTGTGATGTATGTGGTAAATTATTTACCACTAAACAGAATCTAACGATACATACTCGAAGTCATTCTGGAGAAAAGCCATATTCTTGTGATGTGTGCAGGATGTCATTTGCAGAGATGTCAATCATGAAAAAACATAGTAGAATACATACTGGAGAAAAGCCATATTCATGTGGTGTGTGTGGATTATCATTTGCACTATTGTCAACCATGAAAAACCATGTGAGAACACACACTGGAGAGAAGCCACATACTTGTGAAATATGCAGTAAATCATTTTTTGAGAAAAATAACTTAAAAATACATGTGCGAACTCATACTGGTAAAAAGCCACACTCTTGCAATGTGTGTGGAGCGTCATTTTCACAGAAATCAGGCTTAACGACACACATAAGAATACACACTGGGGAAAAACCATATTCTTGTGTTGTATGTGGTGAATCGTATACAACTAAACAGAATCTAACTAATCATATTCGAAGTCATACTGGAGAAAAGCCATATTTTTGTGACGTGTGTGGGGCATCTTTTACACGAATGGCATCCATGAAAATACATAGAAGAACACACACAGGAGAAAAACCATACGATTGTGAGGTGTGTGCGAGTTCCTTTGCACAGAAATCATCGTTGACTAGACACATGAAAATGCACACTTGGCCTTAATCGAGCAGAACCGAAAAGATAAAATATCAGGACCTAAAAAATGATCTAAATACAACATAGTCTCTGAAAGAAATAAACATTATACCAGTTGTGACAGGAGCAACTAGCCTAATAAAAAAGACCCTTCAAAAATACTTAGAAGCAATCCCTGGAAAACCAAGCTGTAAGGAAATACATATAGCGGACATAAAGGGAACAGTGTCTATTCTTAAAAGAGCCCTCGGATATAAATTTAAACTGTAAGTGTTAGCCCCAGGAAGGAGCCCCTTGATCTTTTCAAACTAACAAAAGTAAAATAAAAAAAAAGGGAAAAGCCATATTCTTTTAAATTCGTGGTAAATCATTTTGGGAAAATAATAAATTAAATAAACATATTGAAACTCATACTGAAGAGAACTGAACATTTTAAGGATTTCTTGTTGATTTTTAATAAGTCAGGAATATCTTTATGAAGAAACTAATGTTACTTTTAAAGTTTATGCATGACTACATAAATATTTTTATGGCTACATGATCATATAAAGAATGGAACGTTGCTCCATCTTGTATTGATTTTAATACAAATTGAAACACTAATCAAGATATTCAATTAAATCAAATCAATCCTGATCTAAAGAAGTCAGCAATATTTATTAAATATATACGCAGATAAAAATGTAATTGATAAAGAAATCTGTTGTTGGTTTAGGAAAGAAGTACCTGAACTAAAATTTAAAAAGGAGAGAAACAATATTTTTATGAAGTTTTTTACTATATATTCTTGTATATTTTTTAATTGGTCAGAATTGTTATTTTGCATCCACCAGATTTTTCCTCATACAAATAATGCACATTTACTAAACATACATCAATGGCTTCACGTGATTTGCTGTCGTCTGTTTACTTAAGCTGATTGTAAACAAATATAAAAACATATTAATTTTAACATTCCTAACATTTTTTACTGAACTTTGTCTACATTGAAAATCATAGATATGAAATGGACATTACTTTTATTAATTTGATCAAATTTAATTTTTTGTAATGTAGTAATCAAGTCATCATTGAGATTTTTCAGATCTGTTTATAATTCATGGCTCTTAAATAATCAACTCTGAACAATGTATCTGACTGTCAATAATGTGGCTCCACCTTGTATCGATTTTAATTAAAATAGAAACATGTAATCTAATCTAAATATGCAACTAAAACAAATCAATCATGATCTAAAGAAGTCAGCAGTATTTATTAAATATATACGCAGATAAAAATGTAATTGATAAAGAAATCTAGCGTTGGTTTAGGAAAGAAGTACCTGAACTAAAATTAAAAAAGGAGAGAAACAATATTTTTATGGATTTTTTACTATAATTTATATTCCTGTAGATTTTTTAATTGGTCAGAATTGTTATTTTGCATCCACCAGATTTCTCCTTATACAATTGAGACAAAAAAATCAAAGACAATGTTAACAAATATATTACCCCCTTTTCGTTTTGCATGTTACTTACTACAATTGCCAACTCACGCACACTTGATTTGATATCGTCTGTTTACTTACGCTGATTGTAAACAAATGTATAAATTTTAACACTCCTAACATTTTTTACTGAACTTTGTCTACATTGAAAATCATAGATATGAAATGGACATTACATTTATTAATTTTATCAAATATAATTTTTTGTTAAGTCATGTCAGTCCATTTTTCGGTCATCTTTAAGAGTTTCATGTCAATCCTACATTCACACATTCATTCATTACACGACAGCACGTGACTAATGGCTATCGGCCTTGTTTCCATGATGATCAGAAAATCTATTTTAGATTGGTAGCATATCACTATTATAGCTTCATAAAAATGTATTAAATCGAATTATTATTGACTTAAAATGACTAATTTAATAAATGAATGCTGCAAGTAATTACTCTAATGCAACCATGCACAGTTTAAGGATTTTTGGAAATGTGAAAGCGTTTGGTTTTGAATGAAGATAATTAAAACATCAATAAAAGCTTCATATACAGGCCGATTCCAAGTTTAAGAGAAACAAGTCCTCTAATCTGGAATAACCATAAAGTATAGAAAAGTAAGAGAATGTGTTTCAATCATTATTTACAAAAAAAATGATCCTTTTCAATCAAAAAACAAAATCTTTTTCAATCAAAAAACAAAATCATTCCTAATAAGAGAATGTATTTTATTAAGGATCAATCAGTATTTACAAAAAATAATCCTCTGAAATAAAAAAAAAATGAAAAAAAAAATTTAAACACAAAAATATCACTCACCTATCCTCTCTTCCCACACTAGAAAAAAACTGTTCTCGCACTAAACAAGATATACTTATTAAAATGTACTCACACTTCGAATACAATAAAATATTTATGAACATACACTGAAATGGTAAAGCTTCGAATAGAAAAGACATAAGTAATTGAATTATCACGTTTTTAAATATTCAAAATCATGATAACCCACAGCAAGGGATCTGCCAACAAACTGGTCATTACAGGACATTTTTTTAAGATACACCTGTATATATGTTTTTCAAGAAAGATAAAAATGTAAAAAAAATATTGTTTTCATTATGTAAAGTGACCAATGTAATTTCTTATGGGTAGAGAGTTGGGTAGTGACAACGTGTATGCTTCAGCACACAAAACGACATTGCTCAAAACAATGATGTAGCTGAAGTAAACATCACCCAGGGCGGTTCATTCAAATGTCACCCCACTAACCCCCCACATCACTCTATGATAAAGGAGGGGACCCCACCCCCAATGTAAACAGAATTTTTGTGAAATATTAAACGGTTCTTCTGCTGGGTGAATATAAGTTCGTCATTTACGGAAAAAACGGTTAATTAAACTGCAGGAGCACCTGTTTAAAAGCTACACAAGTTCTATAATTGAATTCCCCTCCTAAAAAAGAACGAAAAAGATACAAGTATGATTTCGTAAACCGCTCGTGAAAACTTACTGACAGCATTATTAGAGTCTTAAAATATGGGATAAAAAAATGAATGAATTGCTTAGTAAAATAAAGTTGTCTTTCTCAGAACAATGCTTAGTAATGACAAATTGTAAAACAACACTAGTGTATATTATTGCGTAGTAAATTGGTGAATAAATAAATAAATTAATTGTTGTTATGAAGATGAAATAATGTAATATAATATATATATATATGTAAGATTATATATATATATATATATATATATATATATATATATATATATATATATATGTAACATAATATATATATATATATAACATATATTTCTTTTTGCTGGCACTAAATATATATATAATATATGTATATGTAATATAATATATATATATGTAATATATATATGTATATGTTAATTATGTATATATATATATATGTAATATATATATGTAATATATGTGCATGTATATATATATGTAATATATATATATGTATATATATGTAATATATATATATGTATATATGTAATATATATGTAATATATATATGTATATATATGTAATATATATATGTATATATATGTAATATATATATATGTAATATATATATATGTAATATATATATGTAATATATATATGTAATATATAATATATATGTAATACATAATATATATATGTAATATATAATATATATATATGTAATATATAATATATATGTAATATATAATATATATGTAATATATAATATATATGTATAATATATATATATGTAATATATAATATATGTATATGTACCTATTTACTATACATTCCCACGGAACAGAGTTAGACACCAGGGTCGTTTTTTAACGTTGAGAATATATGTATATGTAATATATAATATATGTATATGTAATATATAATATATATATATGTAATATATAATATATATGTAACAATATATATATGTAACATATAATATATATATGTCACATATAATATATATATATGTAACATATAATATATATAATATATATATGTAATATATAAGATATATATGTAATATATAATATATGCATATGTAATATATATAATATATACATATGTAATATATATGTATGTAATATATAATATAGGTATATGAAATATATAATATATATATATGTAATATAATATATATATATGTAATATAATATATATATATGTAATATATAATATGTATGTCTGTAATAAATAATATATATATGTACTACATGCCTCATGGTCGGGTCACCAGCGACTTAACTGGTTCCCCCACCAGACTTGTTTGGTGAGGACGGTGGCTAGTCTCCCTGAAGGATTAAAAAACAAGACCTTCCAAAGGGCGAATGAACCCGTTTTTGGGTCAACGGCTTACTAGCACCGTGTGTGTTTGTGTGTGTGCGTTGGGGTGGAGAGGGCTCCCGCAACCTGTCTAGGAGAAGCAAATCTCTAATTTAAAAGCCCATAAAGCGGAAGACCAGTACCCGTACTAAGCTGGTCTTAAGTTTAAATTGTTGCTGGCTATCTTGCTCTTGCTTGTTGCTGGATATCAACATTTTGAACCGACAGAGAGATTAGCTGTCGTACAAAGCTAAGACTGTAACATCATCTGTGTATAGATACTCCATCACGCATTTGTCTATTTTAATGGTCCTGTAGCGATGGAAGTCATTTTTGGGCTCGTGTCTGAGCGAGTGGCACCCGTTTGACAAGACCTTGCAATCATCATATATGTAATATAATATATATATATTTGTAATATATATATATATATGCAATATGTATATATGTAATATAATATATATATATATGCAATAAATTATATATATGTGTATAATATATATATGTAATATAATATATATATATGTACTATATAATATGTATATATGTAATATATAATATATGTAATATATAATATATATATGTAATATATAATATATATATGTAATATATAATATATATATGTAATATATAATTTATATATGTATAATATAATATATATATATGTAATATATATATAACATAATATATGTAATACATAATATATATATGCAATATATAATATATATGTAATATACAATATATATGTAATATACAATATATATATATGTTATATATAATACATACATGTAATATATAATATATAATAGATATGTAATCTATATCTATATCTATCTATATCTTCTATATCTATATCTATATCTATATCTATCTATCTATATCTATCTATCTATATCTATATCTATATCTATATCTATCTATCTATATCTATATCTATATCTATATCTTCTATATATATCTATAAAAACAGAGATGTGTGTGCAACAGACGATTTCTGATTGGTTAATCCAATAATCACATCTCCTAAAAAAACTATGGTTCGTAGGCTCTTAATTTTACCATAAAATATTATATATAACAAATAAATGTTATCAAAGGCAAGATAAGTTACTTTTCTACCAAACTGGATATATTTTTCGTGTTTTTATTCAATGTAACACATTTATTCAGCTCGAAAAACGGGTTTGTATTACTGTACACATAGATTCGAAGAAGTTGATAAGATACGAAACAAAACACGCGCACACACGCACACACACTCACGTCCACTACCGTCCTTGGCTACGTCACGTTGTTATGGCAACACGATAAATACACAGTAAATTTGATTTTCTTCATTTCTACGCAAATATAACGCAAATATAAATCATATAGAATATCTGTATGAATATAATTACACGTAATAGTTAAATAAAGATGATCATCGTATTAGAGAACCGAAAAAAAAAAACTAATAGGGAATTTGTATAAAGTTGTATTTTCTTTTTGATACTTATACAGTTTAGTGACGACATTAAAAAATGGAAATATTGAAAAAAAAATTTATTGTACGCAACTGTTATAGACTGAAGTTCTCCGAAAAAATATTTCACTACATTTGATCAAGTAGTTTTGTTCTTACAGCGAAAAACAATTATTTATCACGACGACGTCAACGTGGCCATTTTGGAAATGTACCTAGCAGAATACCTCCATTTTAGGCCAAATTTCGCAATCTAGCCTTTTTTTCTCGCCATATTGAAATGCGCACAAGACATCTGCAATTTTTTTACGTTTTTTTCTTTTTTTTTTTAAATCTGCAGTTTTTTTGCGTTTTTTTTTAAATAAGAATACTATTGAATATGCAAAGAAATTGAAGAATGCAAAGAATTGACGAATTTTTATACGAGATTATTTTCGAAACATGCTCAGTTGGACACACATGGATAACTTCGAAACTTCGTACTATTATCCTTATATATATGATGTTTATGTTTATATATATATGTATAAGTGATAATGTCTGTGTGTGTCTGTGCGTCTGTGTGCATGCATTTCCCTACGCTAAAACTCTGTCAATTTTAAGCCTACAGATTCGAAATTTGATATACAGGGTACTGAGATTTGGGAACATCGATGTGATAGGTTTTCGACAGAAATGTGGCGATTAAGTGGTCAATATTCAACAATTAGACCTTTGAGAACTCTACCAAACTCCTCCTAAAATTTAAGGTCTGAACACGTGATACTTTATATATAGATTCCTTGGACATGGATCTAACTTATTAACTTTACTTGATCCCTAAACAATAAATGTTAAGAGGTCATAAAAGGGGTCAAAGTTTAAAAAAATTGACCGTTTTTTTTCCTCAGCATACACTTCAAAACACCTGGGCAACGCCGGGCACCGATTGCTAGTATGTAATATATATATGTCATATATAATATATATGCAATATATAATATATATGTAATATATAATATATGTATGTAATATATAATATATATAATATATATATATATATATATATATGTAATATAATATATATATGTAATATATAATTTATATATGTAATATATAATATATATGTAATATATAATATATATGTAATATATAATATATATCTACGAAATATATAATATATATGTAATATATAATATATATATGTAATACATAATATATATGTAATATATAATATATATAGGTAATATATAATATATATGTAATATAATATATATATATATATATGTAATATATAATATATATATGTAATATATAATATATATATATGTAATATACAATGTATATATATAATATATATATAGGTAATATATAATATATATATGCAATATATAATATATATACGTAATATATAATATAATATATATATATATATTTTTTTTTTACAAAGGCATCACCACATTATCAAGGCCCAGAGGCCACTCAAGGATAAGGGTTAAAGAGTGTACAGTAGAAGTTGGTCAATATAGTAATCATTAGTAATGAAAATTTGGTAAATTTAATAACTTATATGGAACGGCTCATCAAGAACTTATTTACCTTAGACTTGAACACAACCATATTGTAGTCAGCCGGAAAGCAGGAAAACGGAAGACAATTCCACAGGCGTGCAGTTCTAAGAAATAGCTTTGTTCATGGAATCTACGTTTAGGTTTAGGCACAGATAAAGAGTGGGGGAAATTATTGATAGTGTTTACAGCTAGACGAGTGTTTCTTGTGAAAGTTTGGCGAGGGGGGACCATAGATTGAAGCTCAGTTGAACACTTTCCATGAAAATAACGATACATCAGAGACAAACTCGCAACATCTCTTCTGTGAGATAGAGGTTGTAAGGAGGAGAAAAGGACATCTCCTACGAGGCTACGAAGTCTATTTTGAACTCTATCAAGGCAGGACAAGTCCTTTCTAGCAGCTCCTGCCCAGATGTGGCAACAGTATTCCATCCTTGGACGTACCTGGCTCTTATATAGATAGAGAATAGCATCAGCAGTGAGATATCTACTGGATCGATAGAAAGATCCCACCATTTTTCCAGCGGCCTTGGCAACAGATTTGATATACGTGTTCCATTTAAGATCAGGAGTAATGGTCAAGCCCAGAAGCTTGTCAAAACTTGAGGCCTCCTGAAGACGAGAGCCATTCATTTCAATTGATGACAAATGTGGATTAAAATGTTGATGATGTAAAGAGAGAAGCTTGGTTTTAGATGCATTAAAAGTAACCAGCCACTCCTTTCCCCATTGTACTACATGCTCAAGATCAGAGGAGAGAGAATTGGAGAGTACTTGCTCGTTTACTGTCTTAGATGTGGTACCATAAATGGTAGTGTCGTCAGCATAAATGTCTACAAATGATGTAAGGATATGATTTGGAAGATCATTAATGTAGATCAGGAAAAGAATATATATAATATATACATGTATATAATATATATAATATATATAGAATATGTATATAATATATACATATAATATATATAATACATATACAATATATATATAATGTATATGTATAATATATATATATATATATATTACCAAATTTCCATAAAAATTACTTTAACAGTAACTTTCTACTCGATAAATTTTCATTATTTTTACATGACAGTTAAATACGTAATTAAAACGACATATTTTTACAAAATCGTTCAGTCGACTTTATATGGACAAGCACTACGTGTATCAGAATCGGCCATTTAAAATGCCGTATATGAACTTAAATAAATCAACGTACTACCCAATTGTAGTAAGTTGATATATTCAAGTTGAAGGAGCTCATAACTACCTGAAAAATGTAATTCAAACTTTTTTTTTTTCCATTAAAGCAGAAAAGTCCAAATTATTTTAAAAATGAAAAGTTTAATAGCAAATTATGCAATATTTGTTTTGTTTTTTTTTTAAATCGGTTATCTTTAAAAAAAGATTTAAAGAAAATCAACGAAATTTTACTTAGTTCGATTATATAAAATATATATAAATTCCAAAAAATCGCTTACCTATAAAAAATTCTATTTAATGTGTACTTCAATGTTCCTTGTTAAGAATTTATACATATTTTTACTTATATTCTATGTCCTTTTTAAATAAAATACTTTTTTCACACAAGGATAAAAAAAAACCCGGGAACTCAGATTTATTGACTGCTCAAATAAAGGGAAAGAAATCTCTGATTTTTTCGCGATTATCTTATGCTGACTTGGTAATATATCTTTTTCTGTGCTGTTAACCCAAATTCGTATTTTGGGGCCTCCATAGGTAAAAAGATCACATTCACTTATAAGTTTTTGCCGTTAAACAAAAACTCCAGTCGACCAATATTGTTTTAGATTCTCTTTATCGAGTGATTTTTTTAAAAATATCTAAAAAAAAAGAAAACATTGAATGAAATAGAAAAAATTGCCGTCAGCGCTCGGTATTTACTTGACTATATAAGCATAACGAGCTTTCATAAAAAATATTTTTTTTTGAAAATCAACGTGGTTTTAGTTTTACACTTTGGACTTTACAGATAAATTTCCAAAAAACTATTCTTTTTTGTTTTAAATTAACATATTTTATTTATTGATCTTTTAATGTCAATTTGTGATATATAAAACTTTGGTGAGTAAATTAATTATTTAAATTTTAATAGACATTTCAAAATGGTAGGGGGTTAATTTAAAAAAAAACAACTTTTTGTTTAAAATATTATATTCGGTTTATTGGAAAGAGCATAAAATTTCACACTGACCTTGAAAATATCGTAAAAATTGAATCAATAGAAAAATTTGGTAGATTTTTTAAGTTTAAAAATTGGAAAAAAATTCACTCCTAAAATTCAATTGATTTCATTACGTAAAAAAAAAAAATGGCTGGTGAACGCGCAACCCCGTTTTTTTTTTAAATAATATTCCTATTATTTTGTAAACGATTTAATAGTTTTTTTTGTGGAAGTATATTCCATATAAAAAATAAACAACCCTCTTTGAAAAGAGAAATTACGAGTTTTTTTATATTGTATTCGCAGTTTAGTGCAAGCACCAAAATTTCATTCCCATTCATATCTTATCCACATTGACTTTTCTTTTCATAAAATCATCATTCATCGATATTTTCTGACTGTGCCTCCCAATGGGACTCGAGTCACCTCAAACACACAAAAGGGAATAAATCCGAGAAAGAAGAATCTCCACTCACGTTGCATCTACTCTCCTGCCAGATCTGGAATCTATCCAGCACCGAAAAATGAAGCTTGTTTTGCAGTTTTCAACTTCACGCGCACAAGATTTTGCGAGAACGCACGTAATAAAATGCTGGCCGCCATCTTTGTTTTTCCTTTTCTCAGCCTGAACTCACTCACTACACACCCACGGTAAGACTTCTGTTTTTCTTAGCTTCTGACCACACACCTCCTTGATCTCAAGATCATATTTCGTAGTCTCTCATCCACTGTTGCGGTCGCCTCACTCTACTTGGCCTCTGAGGTGTCTCGTCCTCTTCCTGTTACTGCACATTCCCCTCCATTGCTTCGCCTTTCACTGGTCTGATGTCGATAATATGCCTCAATGTTGTTTCTAGTGTTCTTCCCAGTCACACGACCTCTACTCCATTGTGTGCTGCAGCGCGCCCCCGGTGGCTTCACCCATACCTCATCCCCGAGTTTAATGGTCCCTGTAGCTTCTGCCTCTCTGCTTGCCGGCTCAACCCTGGGATATCCCCAGGAATATGCGAACGTTAACAGTTGCAGAACCGTCTCTGTCACTTGTCCCAATCTAGGCGACATATTATATCAGTAGATGGTGCCTCCTCTTTCCAAAATTGCCTTTATGTTGCAGTGGTTTCTCTCCACGATCCTGTTGCTACTGGGTCTGTAGGCAGCTCTGAAAAATTGTTCGATATTCTATTTCCTCATTACTTCCGTCACTGCTACTTACTTGAATGTGGTCCTGTTGTCGGTTAACAGCTCTTCCACGGGACCACGCTCCAAAAACACCTCATTGAGGAGTGCAGCTATTTCATTGCTTGTTCCTCCACGTAGCTTCTTTCATAGGGCAAATCTCCTGAGCCCGCAGTCAATCATGGTCAAGTAAAGTCACCCCTGTAATGGGTGATATTGCATGCCAGTCTCTCCCAGCCACTCACCCCCAATTGACCAGCTTCATGCGTGCTTGGAGCAGGATCAAGTAGTCCGCACACAACTAGTCCAAACCTCACGTTGTTGCATGTGATGATAACGCCTCCAAGTCGGCATATCACATCCATTTCAATGATGGCTTGGATGTCAGGCACCAGATGATCGGTGACAATTGCATGGACCCTCATGTGGTGTTCAGCAATATCAATAGTGACAGTCTTCCTCCCTCGACACTTCACTCGCGACCCATCGAATGCCACTACTTCACCCTTGCCTTTCCATCTTCTGACCAGGGTTGTGTGCACCATGGTAGTGGTACAGAAAGTGTCGATCAGAGCCATAACTCCCCGTCCTTCCACCACGATCTTCTGCTTGGGCATCTGCTGTGAGTGCGCCACTATTCCCAAATCAGTGCGGCCGCTGGCGCTTCGGCTTCCCCTTGCCAGTTTCCTGAACTCGTGCATTTCACCACTAAATAGCCTCTCCAATTGCATTTATAACACACTGTCTGTTGCAAGAACTTCCTGTGTCGTCCCCCACATTCAAGGCATGCCACCTGCGTATTTGGTAGACTCCTACCCACATCTTGCTGTACCGTTACTGTTGTCCCTCCAGACTCTGTGGGCTGGGTGCTCACCAAGATCTTTGCAGTTTTGAGCAGCTCACTCACATCCAGTGTCTCCACTCCCGGGACCTGCTGCAAACGTTTCGATATCTCTTCCAGGAATCCAGTAATGAATGTTATTTTGACTCATGGCGTGTCTTCTGATGCCCGACAACTCATCCAATCTCCTTATCTCGTTCGCGTAGACACCAACAGATTCACCAGTCCACCTTTTCTTCAACTTATTAAAAGCCTCGAAAGGCCCCTGTGCAAAAGCTTTGATCAGTCGACCCTTGATAGCGTCTGCGTCACCTGATCTTGCTTGCTGAGCTCCAAATTGAGAGCCAGTGCATCTCCTTCTGAAAACAGTGGTATTACTGCGGCCGTAGCGTCCAACATTGAATCCTTGCCACAAGGTTCACTTTTTTAAGCCACGTCACCACATCTCCGTCGCCATTAAAAAGCTTAATCATGTTTCTTAAGCCAGCATTGGCCATTGCCGAAATAGCTTGCACCTTCCAAGGGGGGGGGGTCTCCTCAAACACACAAAAGGGAATAAATCCGAGAAAGAAGAATCTCCACTCCCATTGCACCTACTCTCCTGCCAGATCTGGAATCTCTCTCCAGCACCGAAAAATGAAGCTCGTATTTTGCAGTTTTCAGCTTCATGCACACAAGATTTTGCGAGAACGCACGTAATAAAATGCTGGCCACCATCTTTGTTTTTCCTTTTCTTGGCCTGAACTCACTCGCTGCACTAGGTGTGTCAGAAATTTCATAAAAAATATTTAGTAATTCCACCCCATCTTTCCAAGCTTATAACCGTAATTTTTTTTTTTAATTAAAGGAGCAAGGACAAAGGTTTCATTAAAAAAAAACAAAAACAACATGATTTTTTTTTTAATACGTTTTAAACTTCGGACTTTACAGGTAAATTTCTAAAAAACTCTACTTTTTTTGTTTGAAATTTGAATATATTATTTATTGATCTTTTATATTCAATTTGTGATATATAACACTTTGGTGAGTAAATTAATTATTTACTTTTTAATAGACATTTCAAAATGGGATGCGTGAATTAATTCGACCCCCTGCCTTACCAAGCTTATAACTACTCGAAAAATGTAATTCAAGCCCTAATTTTTTTCAATTAAAGGAGCAAGGACCAAGGTTTCATTTAAAAAAAAAAAGAAAAAAACAAAAAACATGTTTTTTAAAAAAAAAAAAAGGTTTTAATCTTTGGACTTTACAGGTAAATTTCTAAAAAACACCACTTTTTTTGTTTTAAATTTGAATATATTATTTATTGATCTTTTATTTTCAATTTGTGATACATAAAACTTTGGTGAGTAAATTAACTGTTTACTTTTTAATAGACACTTGAAAATGGGGGTGGCCGTGAATTTAAAAAAAAACACGTTCGTCTAAAACATTATATTCTGTTTATTGGAAAGAGCATAAAATTTCACATTGACGCTGAAAATATCGTAAAAATAGAATCAATAGAAAAATTTTGATAGATTTTAAAATTTTAAAATCTGAAAAATACTGAGCTCGTAAAATTCAATTAATTTCATTACTGTTTAAAAAAAAATATTTCTAATACTTTTAAAACAACTTTAATAGTTTATTTTGGAAGTATAATCCATAAAGAAAATAAACAACCCACTTTTAAAAGAGAAATTACGAATTTTATATTTTATTCGCAGTTTCGTGTTAGGGGTGTCAAAAATTCCTACAAAAATTCTAATACATCTATCGCGGTAAGACTTCTGTTTTTCTAAGCTTCTGAACACACTGACATTAAATAAATAATAACATAAACTGATTCAATATTCACATTTTTATATGTTCGTTCTTGTTGTTCAATTTGATTTATGAATAAATCGTTTTCTCCATACAAACACTCAGCAAAATCTTTGTTTTTATCCCAACTCATATTAAGTGATTTGATTTTTTTTCATTTAACAATTAGGTGTGTTTTTTGTTTGTTTTTTTGTTAAAAAGATGTTAATACATTTTAGCAATAAAATCGTAATATATAACTAACACGTTACGATAAAGAAGTAATAAAAAATTAGAAACCATAATAAATATAAATAATTATTTTAATTTTCTGCGAAATTGCTTTTCCGGTCGCCATTTTCAATGTCAACTTCCACGCGTCAAACTCATCTCGTTTTAATTAACACATTTTATTATCATTTTATTATTCTTTCTTTGTTGAAAACAGATTGCCAAACAAAATGTAAGTATCATTTGAATTTAAATACTTTTAAATGCTCTTTTTTACTATAGAGGCGCGTCCAAACCATTACGTTTCCTTTTTGCTCTGATATGATTTAAAAATGAGTCAACATTCCGTATTTGCATATAAACGAAGAATGGTAATACAGAATTCTCTGCAATTCGATATATTTTTTCTGTTTTTCTTTTGCAATCGTGTAGTTTAACTCATTCTTATCTGCAATAACATAAACCGGAAGTCGATCTACACTCTGTGATAGAATGATTCTCGGGTTTGTATTACTGTACACATAGATTCGAAAAAGTTGTCAAAAAACAAATATATAACAAATAAATATTTTCAAAGGCAAGATAAGTTACTTTTCTACCAAACTGGATATAGTTTTTGTGTTTTTATTCAATGTAACATGTTTATTCAGCTCGAAAACCATGCAGTGTTTACCGATGTATTGGAAAATTCAAAATGGTACCCGACTCTCTCTTTAACACAGTAGGGTTGGGAAAAGGTGCTATAAATATAAAACTAGACAAAATACTGTTAGAAACTCGCTCAATATATGTTACCGTGGCATAGGTTGACATATATTCGGTGGTTTTTTAATAGTATTTTGTCTAGTTTATTATTTATAACACCTTTTCCCAAACTTACCGTGTTAAGGAGAAAGTCGGGCGCCATTTTGAATTTTCCAATACATCGGTAAAAACACTGTATGTTTTTCGAGCTCTACTTATTTTAGATGTAAGATATTCATATTTTTTAATTTATTAAACATTCATTAAAATTAAACATTTACATGCTGTACTAAGTGTAATTGGGGGGGGGGGATTTTTGACACCCCTAACAAAGAACTGCGAATAAAATATAAAAAAAAACTTGTAATTTCTCTTTTTAATGTGGTGTGTTTATTTTCATTATGGAATATACTTCCAAAATAAACTATTAAAGTTGTTTAAAATATAATAGAAATATGATCTTTTATTAAAAAAACAAACAGTGTTTACAAAATGCCTGTGCGCCTTCATGCCTGAAATCAATTGAATTTACGAGTTTTTTTTTTCTTCAATTTTTAAAATTTAAAAATCTATCAAAATTTTTCTATGTGTTCAATTTTTACGATATGTTCAGGTTCATTATGAAATTTTATGCTCTTTCCAATAAACTGAATATAATATTCTAGAAAGGGTTGTTTTTTTTAAATCCCCCCCTTTTTGAAATGTCTATTAAAATGAAAATAATTAATTTCTTCACCTCAAATTTATATATCACAAATTAAAGATAAAAGACCAGTAAATAAAATAAGCTAATTTAAAAGAAAAAATACAGTTATTTGCAAATTTACCTGTAAAGTTCAAACTTTAAAGCCTTTTTTTAAAAAAACAACATTGATTTTTTTTAAGTGAAACCTTATAATCTTCTTACAGAAAGTTTTATTTTATTACAAAAATTATTTCTATTTCATTCAATTTTTTATTTTATTTTAGATATTAAATAAAAATCACTCCATAAAGTGGAAATAAAATATATTAATTCAAAAACTCATGTATTCTTTTGAGAAAAGAAAGAAAAAAAATTCTTTGACTGTTTTTTTTTAAAGACAAAAACTTATAAGTAAAATATGACTAGTTTTCAACTATGGAGACTAAAATTTCTTCACGAACAAGGCTAGAGGCTAACGCGAACATGTGGTTTTTACGTCCTTCTATTCATCCGTAGTTCAAAACAAAAAGAAACACCAGTTCGGCATTTAGCTAAACACCGTTATAGTGCTTACATAATGGCAGGGTTTTCAACTAGTTGTTTTAAAAAATTCTTTTATTTAAAAAATACATGGAATTTAAAATATAAATATGGATAAATTCTTAACAATGTACAAAGGAATTACCCATGGAATAGTATTTTTTATAGGTAAGTTATTTTTTAGCATTTATATATGATTATTGTTTATCGAAGCAAGTAAAAATACGTTGATTTTCTTTAAATCTTTAAAAAAAAACGATTTAAAAAAACAAATATTGCATAATTTGCTATTAAACCTGTTATTTTTTTAAAAATTTTGGTCTTTGCTCCTTTAATTGAAAAAAAAAAGGTTTAAATTACATTTTTCAAGTAGTTATAAGCTTGGAAAGATAGGAGTTCGGATTATTAAATTTTTTGTCATACATTTTGAATGTCAGTTTCTGACACTGCTAATAAAAGAATGAATAAACTTTTTAAAGGGCATGTATATTCTTATTTAAGATATAAGATATTCATTTTTTTCAATCATTAAGCATTACACAAAATTAAGAATTTACATACTGTACATTAATGAAAATAAATAAAAATTTGTGTAAATTTAATGAAGAACCAGGTAATAAGATATAAAGAAAAAAGGATTGTTCAGAAGTTAAAAAATGCAAGATTGGATGCAGCGTCGAAGATGTTCATTTCGAATCGAAATCCAAAGGCACACTTAACACATGATTGGATACAGTTCATTTCAGTGATTTATTTATTTATGAAGACAAAACTTATGTTTGTCATAGAATGAGTGAAAGACTGTCTTTTTAATGTGTCAATAAAATTGTTAAGTTTGATGATGGCAATGGGATAGGCTGGGGAATGATTTCATCTGTATGAGTTGGCCTTTTCATGTGCATACTTGGCAAGCTTCTTCAATAGCATATGGTAGCAAGATGACATCATTTTTATGAATCGCCTATTTTCATGCAGAACAATGCAAATTGACAGAACGTTCAGAAGTTTGTGAAAAGTTTGTGAAAGAAATAACCCTAATGATATTTAGAGCACAGAGCTCCTACCCAAATTTAATAGAAAATGTTTGGAAGTTAATTAAATAAACACCTCAGAAATGAAACTAAAAAAATCCAGATCACCTATTGGAGCTACTACAAGATGAATAAAAGAGAATTATTGCAGGTTTTTTTTTTTCATGAATAAATTAGATGATGCGGCCGAAGATGCAAAAAAGTCATGGAAAATAATGTAATTCTTAGCAAATATAAAATTTTGTTGATATGTTGTTCACCAACATGTATTAACATGATCGTTCCTTAACTTTTGTCCAGTAATTTTTTTAATGGATATTGCTTGAGACAAGGCATGAAGCCAAGTAATTATGCAGCTAGCAAAAACAAAGATGATTATTGCAAATACAGAATATGCCTATTGATCTTAGTCTTGAAAAGACCTAGGTTGTAGGTAGGAGGAAAACAGTAAGCAGGAAGGGAGTTTCACAACCTTAAAATCCTTTGGAAAAAATCTACTGTAATAGAAAGCTGTATTATAATTGGATATTAAAGCAACGAACTGATGGCGACCACAAGATGTACGAGTTAAACAAGCAGGACAAATAGAAACGTAGGAATAGATCAGATAATTCTGACAAACACATGTCATAATAATATTAATAGAAAAGACTGAGACTAGAAACATCATGTTTGTGAGAGAAAGATTGCTATAGAGAAGAAAGGGACCAATTACATTGCTGATACGTTTCTGCAAATTATCAAGAATATTCAAATAAGACAGAAATATTAATTTATTGCGGACTATTATCCTCATCTTAGTTATTGTTTCGGGGTGTTTTGGCGAACTATTCCTTTGGCCTTCGTCAGATGGTAACTGTGATTGGATAGGAACTCCGAATCTCCTAACTGCATTCTCAGCAATTACTGCCATTCATAGTTGTTGTCGCCTCGCCACGTTTAGTGCAGTGGATAGAGACGTTGAATCTCTATGCTTCCCAGTGAGAATTGCCTGAAGATAGCAGTTTCAATCCTACCCAAAGCAAGCCAGATACGTTTGTGCAAGTTATCAAAAATCTTCAAATAATACAGAAATAATAAGACGAAAATATGACAAAAATACGATACAGATGGTGTGATAGTAGATTTGTAGAGATAGAGAAGAGATTTCAGTGTTAGAAAATGTTTAAAGCGAAATAGAATACTGATTTTATGAGTAGCAGAAAGAGTAATAGATTAAATATAGGAATTCAAAGATTTGAGGAGAAAGACGAGAAGTTTTAACGTTAATCATTGAGAGCAGAGCCACTCATAAGAATCTCAGGAAGAAAAAGGGACATGTATACGATTGAAAGACAATAGCTGAGTCAACAACAACGAAACAAGCCCTTTTTTACCCAAATTTGTAACTGAACCAACACCAGCTGCATATTTCAAGGAAAATGGACGAGAAACCATACCAGAATAGTGGGTGCTGTTGTCAGTGTAAATGTTAATTTTCGTAATCGTCCTCTATATAAAGAAAAAAAAACAGTGTTGGAAGTTGAATAGACCCTTGTCAAACACTGGCATTGACAGGAAAAGCAAATGAAGATCTAGTTATTCATAACCATTGATCAGGAAGAAACATCTAATGTCAACAGCTTTACCACCAATATAATAATCTCAAAGTTTATGTAGAAGTCCAGGATGCCACACTTTTTTGAATGCCTTTAAAATGTCAATGTCTCTACCCTCTCCTGAATTATTCCTACCCAAAGCAGGCCAGATACATTTCTGCAAGTTATCAAAAATCTTCAATAAAATAGAAATAATAAGACGAAAATATGACAACGGTACTACATAGATGGTCTGATAGTAGATGTGTAGAGATAGAGGAAAGATTTCAAGGTTAGAAAATGTCTCTACCCTTTCTCCCTTTTTATTCATAATTTGACAGAACCATTAAGTTACAACAGAAAATAGATCAGCTATTGAACGAAAACTGCAAAAGCCAATAAAAAAGACCAGACTTTCTAGAATATAAACAAAGTTTCCATTAAACAGGACTGAGACAAGCATATTGAACCATTTTGAGAGAATAGTAGTGTAGGGAAACGCGTGACTTACCTAATTAGCACGTGTGCATAATTCAACGGGTCGGTTGTGGAATGAAATGAATGAAGAAGAAAGAAACAAAAATGGCTGCCTTGATTGATGCTCTTGTAGTTGAAGGACACACTCGGCGGACAAAATATGTTGTCCTCCGAATTCCGGGATGTCCACTCTGCTGATGTATTGTACGGATCTGGTCAGTTGTTAATTGATCTGTTATGGCCGCGAATGTCTGTTGTGAAGGATCAGATCCCTGCCTCATTACATCATTTACTGGAGAGAATCATCATCCACCATGTCGTCCCATCCTTTGATTACTGCAGTTACTCGTCTTGTCAATGTAAGCTGAAGCAGCTTTTGCTATGGTCTCATCCTGCATCAAAACAGTTTTGATAGTGAGAGACCAGACAGGTTTAGGGGTGTGTGCACAACGTTTTCCCAGTTGGAGATGACAAAAAAAATTCTCCTGATTTTTTTTGGCGGGGGGAGAGAAACGGAGAGAGGAGAGTGGCACTATGCCTGTTACAGTTGAGGTGATTAAAATTCCTCGTGATTTTATTTTTTAGGGGTTGGGGCGAAATGTTTTGGAGGTGGTTAAAATTCCTCCTGTTTATTTTTGGGAGGTTGAGGCAAAATGGCAGAATGCCTGTTATTTTGGAGGTGGTTAAAATTCCTCCTGTTTTTTTTTTCTACCTCGATGGAGGGGCGAGGTTGATTTTCTCTCTCTGGTATGAAAAGCTGTACCAGTTGTCTGGAGCCAGTCAAAAAAAGAATTGCTTTGAAGAGTTTTTTAAGGGTATTCAAATACCCCTGGAATACCGAGAGAGTTGGGTGCACACCTGTGGCCCTGGTTTGGAAATAATGTGCCGAATTTCTGCTTTTTTGTTTCTGTTTTTTTTTTTTAAGTGAAGGACATATCTTTGGTGTTTCATTATTCATGTAATATGTATGAATTTTATGTAATTTATGTTGATATGATTTTCTGTTTCTGTGATTTATGTAATAAATGACAAGTTGGGTATGGGAGGTGTGTGGTATTATAAAGTATCCCTGGGGTGGATTTGAGCTACTAAGTGTTGAGAGTGGGGAATAGACAAAGGAAGAGGAAATAGCTTAGAATAAACAAAGAAATCGGAAATATCCTACAAAACAATAGATAGGAAATAGCTTAGAATAAACAAAGAAATCGGAAATATCCTACAATCAACAATAGGAAATTGCAAACAATAACAATTGTTACATTTTTAGTAAAAAATATAATTAATTATTCTTTTATATATTCAAAATCGAGAGAGAATAGGAGTTTGTTTTTGTTTTATTTTCATCAATTGTACTGTCGTCTGCGTTCAGTCAGAAAAAAAAAAACAAGAAAAAATCACAACGAGAGAGGATATGAAGAGATATATAGAAAAGAAAAAGAAATGAAAGAATAGCTAACGAGCACTGACAGTAGAGGAGAAAGAAAGAAAAGAAAGGAAGAAACCAGCTAGCGAACGCTGGCAGGCTGTATAGAGAGCGAGAGGTGAAAATATATATATAGAGAGAGGGGGTCGTTTTAACCTGCACGCTTAGCAATGACAAAAGAGACAGTCTGCTCCTCGCTGCTGAGGAAAGCAGCCGACAACGGCGACACTGGGAACAGATATGATTAGTAGTAAGTCTATTTGATATATTTGGTTTCTTTTTTTTTTAGGAAATGGGATAGGAAGAAGAAGTAAAGTCGCTAAGACAGTGAGTGAAGCAAAATCTCTCTCTCTCTCTCTCTCTCTCTCTCTATTTCTATATATATATATATATATATATATATATATATATATATATATCCCTTACTCTCTTTGTTTTAACTGAGCAGACGACAATAACCAGTATGAAAATGTCGTATTGACATGTGGCATTTTTCTTGAACATTCTCTCTTGATCAAGACAATTTATTTTCTTTTATACATTACTTCCTTAAATTATCAAAAATAATCAAAATTATTTACTTATTTTTGTGTTGTTATAAATACATTTACATCCATAATTTCCATCGGCCTTTTGTTTTACTGCCTTATGTTTTACCTGAAGAATTTGGATAATCCCTTCCCGTATTTATTTACGTTTTAATCCCGGAAGAAAATTTTTTTTTTATTATCGTTGCGATCATATCTCTACAGTTCCCTGTGGAGATAGCCGAGCCGTAACAGAATAGAAACCTACTGATAAAACAAGAAAGGGCAGCTTCTGGTAGCCCGGGTGGGGTGGGCAACCTGATATACCAAGACAGAAGAGACAGTCAGTTGACATCTAGATGCGCTGGACGTCGGATGGGAGTTGATAAGGACTACAGTTGAACAGTTAAATAGGACGGGCAAATGACGCACACACACTCACAAGTGCAACAGTCAATTTATATGTGAACATTGGCGTTTGTGATTTTCCTTTCTTTGCTCATATTTGTACTTTTGTGAAACCATGCGTGTGTGGTCCACTAACAGTCGCCAATGAGAAAATGACGATCTGGCAAGAAATGAACAATCCAAGGTATACGACGAGGCAGCAATACGAGGGGTTACGATAATATCTATATCTTTGTTTGAATGTATCAAATAGTATCTGGGACTTTATTTGTATTTAAAAATATGAATGTATCAAATACTATCTGGGACTTTATTTTGATTTAAAATATTAGTCTTATTGTTTGAGGAAGTTTCGCTTGGTTGATTAATAATTCTATCGTATAAGTGAGGAATAGTAAGAGATGTCTGGGTCGATAATTTGCAGGTTGAAAAGTCTTGAAAGCTTGTATCACAGTACTGCTCTGTGGATTCAGATTCACAAAGAAATTTGTCATAAAATACAGCGATCATCCCAGCGGCTTTTTTGTTTACTAGTTTCTTTATGCTTTATATTTTTTTGTTTTCAGCGGATGTAGTGCATAAAATGCATTGTTAATGTTATTTTATAGTAAAATCTGTTTTGTTTGGGGGTCGATGGTTTAATCCTATGCCAACCATTCAAATGAGGTGATAAGTGTTTTTGAGGTCATATATTAGCATTTGCTACACAAGATTCAGACCCTGTTATTATGAATAAGTAAAGAAACGAGGCCAGAAAAGTGGCTTTTTGTAAAGTATTGGACAATCGATTTACACTTGCATCCTAATATCCTGAATAATGCAATTTAATAATATGAATTTTTATGTGTCAATTCCTATCATACTATTGACATTGGCAAATTATACATCATAATCTATTTTTATTTTCTAAAGCTCAGACGACTATACTTACCTAATATTCTTTATAATGTAATTTAATAATCAAATCTATTTTCTAAAGCTATAACATCTTCATGTGTCAATCTTGTTGACATTGGGAAATTTATATCATAATCTATTTTATTTTCTGTTTGTTTTACCGATACTGCAATTAGAAAATGCATTCTTAAAGATTTAAAGGGATTACGATTTCACAAACAGGACAAGAAAACCATACAAAACGTAAATGTTCGAAATGATGGTATTTGAAAGGTTACTGAATAACTTTTAAAAATAATTAGACATAAAGATGTAATCTTCATTTACTCATTTGTCAATCTTAACGGACGTTGTAAATCTGTTTCCGATTTTCTTTTGCTTATAATGAAGTCTTGATAGAACATTATAGAATCTGTGATCAAAATAAAATAAATTATTAATTTAATAATATGAATTGCTATTCAAGTCTATTTTACATATGTATAATATCTTCATGTGTCAATTCCTATAATACTGTTGACATTGGCAAATTGTACATCAAAATCTATTTTTATTTTCTGTTCGTTTTACAAATACTCCAATTAGAAAATTCATTCTTAAAGAGTAAACTGGATTAAGTAAAACAGGACAATGAAAACCATACAAAACGGAAATGATCGATATGCTCTGAATGTCAAAAGTTAATTAGTTTTAAAAAATAATTAAAGGCAAAGATGTAATCTTAATTTACTCATCTGCCACAGCTGATCTTCCCAAATTATAATGTACAGTTTCAACATTAATATCGTTTACATTTCAACCATGGAATCCTTTGAACATTTGACAACACTTACTTAAAAATATAACTAAGGAGAAACAATTCTGCTCGTACTCTTGGTCTGATAGAATTCTTATTTTTTATTTACAGAGAAACAAAGATTCTGCTAAAATGTCGAAGTTAAAATTTGAAGAGAAAGAAATTTGTTGTGATATATGTGGAAGAGGATTTTCGCAGGAAGCAAGATTAAAACAACATATGCGAATACACACTGAAGAGAAGCAATATACTTGTGAAATATGCGGTAAATCGTTTTTGGAGAAAGGAAACTTAAAAATGCATGTCCGGAGTCATACTGGAGAAAAGCCATATTCTTGTGATGTGTGTGGAATATCATTTTCTCAAAAATCGGGCTTAAAGACACACATAAAAATACACACTGGAGAAAAACCATATTCTTGTGTTATATGTGGTAAATCTTATACAACTAAACAGAATCTAACTATACATATTCGAAGTCATTCTGGAGAAAAGCCCTATTCTTGTGATGTTTGCGGGCTGTCTTTTGCACTATTGTCCACTATGAAAAACCATATTAGAACACATACTGGAGAGAAACCATATTCTTGTGAAATATGCGGTAAATCATTTTTGGAGAAAGGAAACTTAAAAATACATATCCGGAGTCATACTGGAGAAAAGCCATATTCTTGTGATGTATGTGGTAAATCGTTTACCACTAAACAGAATCTAACTATTCATATTCGAAGTCATTCTGGAGAAAAGCCATATTCTTGTGATGTGTGTGGGATGTCATTTGCAGAGATGTCAATCATGAAAAAACATAGGAGAATACATACTGGAGAGAAGCCATATTCATGTAACGTGTGTGGAATGGCATTTGCACTATTGTCAACCATGAAAAACCATGTACGAATACACACTGAAGACAAGCAATATACTTGTGAAATATGCAGTAAATCATTTATGGAGAAAAGAAACTTAAAATTACATATTCGAACGCATACTGGTGAAAAGCCACACTCTTGCAATGTGTGTGGAGCGTCATTTTCACAGAAATCAGGCTTAAAGACACATATAAGAATACACACTGGGGAAAAACCATATTCTTGTGTTGCGTGTGGTGAATCATATACAACTAAACAGAATCTAACTAATCATATTCAAAGTCATACTGGAGAAAAGCCATATTCTTGTGACGTGTGTTGGGCATCTTTTGCACGAATGGAATCCATGAAAAAGCATATTAGAATACACACTGGAGAGAAACCATATTCTTGTGAAATATGCAGCAAATCATTTATCGAAAGTGGGAAATTAACTATACATATGCAAAGTCATACTGGAGATAAACCATACGATTGTGAGGTGTGCGCAAATTCCTTTACACAGAAATCATCATTGAATAGACACATGAAAATGCACACTGGGGAGAAGCCATATTGTTGTAAAGTTTGTGGTAAATCATTTTGGGAAAAAAATAAATTAAATAAACATGTCGAAACTCATACTGAAGAGAACTGAACATTTTTAGTGTTTCTTTTATACTTTTGTAAACTTCACATACAAATAGCAACAAACACACAAAAGTGAAACTCTATTCTTTTAAAATATGCAGCAAATAATTTTTGAAGAAAGGAAATTTAAATACACATGAAAGTATAGAAATCGAATGCTAGACAATAGTGACATGCGGATACTTCTCCTTTGAAACACACCCAAATGCCATAATTACTATTCGAAATCTACATAAGACTTTCTTTGCATGACTACACACTGAAAGTAATGTTTCTTCATCTTGCATTGATTTTATACAAATTAAAACGTTAATGTAAATACGCAACTAAAACAAACAATCCTGATCTAAAGAAGTCAGCAATATTTATTAAATATATACGCAGATAAAAATGTAATTGATAAAGAAATCTAGTGTTGGTTTGGGAAAGAAGTACCTGAACTAAAATTAAAAAAGTAGAAAAACAATATTTTTATAAAGTCTTTTACTATAATTTATATTCTTGTAGATTTTTTAATTGGTCAGAATTGCTCTTTTGCATCCACCAGATTTTTCCTAATACAATTGAGACAAAAAAATCGAAGACAATGTTAACAAATATATTACACCCCTTTCCTTTTGCATGTTACTTGCTACAATTGCCAACTCATGTACTATTATATTTTCGTTTTGCATGTTACTTACTACAATTGCCAGCTCACGCACACACTATTATATGCATATGCACATTTACAAAACATAAATCAATGACTTGACTTGATTTGCCGTCGTCTGATTACTTTAACAGCACATGTGGATATTGGTAATCCTTTTTTACCAGTAAAAACACTATGGACTCTTTCTTTTCATATTATTCGTATTAAAATGCAGCATTGATAGAAATAAAATATTGACAGAAGCTTGCTCATTAACTGATATAACTGCACAGTATCGCCTTCTTTTGTCATTTCAGCTAGAAGTAGCCAATTCTAACCAAAGCAGCTGTAAATTATATTATTATCTAATCATGACTTCGTATCATCCTCAAAAGAATGGAATGATTGGGTAAGCACATGTAACCTTAATGACGACTATCATCACCAGATAAAGAATCATGCATTTTTGTTAATCCTCTAGTATTTCTTTATATCCAAATAACGTCCACTGATTTCTATAACAGATTTCATGCTAATGCACAAGTATGTGATTATTAATGGATGCGTAGGAAACCAAGCACTTCAATTTTTTTTTATTATAGTATAAATCTGCATTATCGGGTTTCGTCTTTTTTTTTTTATATCGAAAAAAAAGGAACCCAGGAATTAAATATAAAAATATAAACTGATCGACCATTAATGACTGGAACATTCTAAACAAAAATTAAGCTTCCACGTAAATAAAAAAAAAACCCCCCAAAAAAAACACGTGGTTATCGAAAAAAGAAGGATTTACATTTTGGACTTTACCGGTAAATTTACAGATAAGTGATATTTTTTTGTTGTTTTAAATTTGAGTATTTTATTTATTCATGTTTTATCTTCAATTTGTGATATATAAAACGTGCCGACCAAAATTAATTATTAAAATTCTCATAGACATTCCAAAATGGGGGGGTGAATTTATAAAACAACGTTTGTCTAAAATATTATATTTAGTTTATCGGAAAGAGCATAAAATTTTACATTCACCCTGAAAAAAACGTAACAATTGAACGAATAGGAAAATTTTGATAGATTTTTAAAGTTTAAAAATTGAAAAATATTCATCTCATAAAAATCAATTGATTTCATTACGTAACAAAATGGCTCCCAGAGCGCACGCACGCACGCACTTTGTAAACACTGTTTTTTAAACAATGAAAAATAATATTTCTATTATTTTTTAAACAACTTAAATAGTTTATTTTGGAAGCATATTCTATAAAGAAAATAAATAACCCACTTTAGAAAGAGAAATTACGAGTTTTCTATATTTTATTCGCAGTTTTCTGTTAGGGGTGTCAAAAATTCCCCCAAAATTCTGATACTGCTATATCTAAGGCCTTTGACACGATATGGCATCATAGTCTTCTCAGGAAACGCAAATTATACGGTATCACTAGCCTTATACTTAACAGAATTAAATCCTTCATAAGTAAGAGACGAATCAAGGTTGTACTCGATGGTCGTACATCCAAACAATATGATATAAATGTGGGTGAACCTCGGTGGTCTATTCCTAATATTCATAAGTGACCTCCTGGATATAATTGTCTCTAAGATGGGTATATTTGCTGACTCTATAAAAGCTACGAGGGGAAAACACATGTCTAAGGAATGAACACATATATAAGGAAATGGCAGAAACACTATAGGTTGACCTTCTGGAAATCGAGTGGAATTGGGACAAAAATGGATGGTCACATTCAGTGCTGCCAAGACTACGCTTGTTTCCTTCAATAATTACAATAAACCTTCTTAACCACCAATAGCTGTGGCACAAGGTACATTACCTAAAAATACTTCTTTCCAACTCCTCTGCTTAACGTTCACAGGGAAGATGAGTTTGAACAGATACATTGAGAGTATAGCCCAGGCTTCTGTGAGGAAAGTGATCTCTCTCTGCCTGAAAGAAAGTTACTTACATCTTATGTTTCCTACAGAAAGTTATTCGATATATCTTCTTCACCTGTCATAATATGATGCAGGTGGCGTTCCAATTAAGAAAAGGGTTTGTATGGAATACATTACTCCTACTGCTTCTACTACTACTTTTATGTAATTGGGAACACGAGAAATTATCTGTTATTTATCTTTTTTGTCGATCTAGTATCTCTGTAATCTGTATTGATCTATCTATCTATCTATATCGATCTAGCTATCTATCCAACTGTCGAGATAAACAAGAGATGATATGTGATGAGATTTTAATATGCTTTGATAAACTTTGTCAAAACGATAATCTGGACAAGTTTTTTTGTCGATCTAATATCTAAGTGATATCTATCGATCTAGCTATCTATCCAACTGTCGAGATAAACAAGAGATGAGATGTGAATATGTTTTGATAAACTTTGTCAAAACTATAAATAAAATAATGGACTGGAAGGATGAGATCTGGTTAGCTGGATATAGAGTTGGAAGTTGGATATAAAGAAGATGGGTTTACGGTTGTCTCCCCCCCCCCACTTGGGAGGGAGATGACGTGTCTTAAAATTGGAGATGATAATTAACCATACGCAATGATCCTCATTTTCCATGCTTCTGAGTCGACACCTGGAAAGTGAATGAAAATTATATATAAAACTAACCATCCTTTTGGAGGGAAATGCATTCATTGAAACAGTTTCCAGCTTCGCTCCAAGAACAGATGACACGCAGGTAGCCACAAGATCAATGACACAGTCAAAGAAAAGTTTTGTCTAATACATGTATGACATACACACCCGCATACGAACATTTAGACGATCATGGAAAGAACTCAAATAGGTCACAAATATAACTTAGGTTCAGATAGTGAAGAGGCACTGGATAGAGAATACTGACACATACACGCACTCAAATTCCAATATATAACATAACTACTGCTACTACTACTACTACTAATCTCCATATATAATAATTTGACTGTAGAAATTCCCCCTTGAAAAATTACTTTGTAGAGTTCCAAACATGCACACCGCATAAAATTACAGTATGCCCACATTAGTTGCATATCATTTCTCCATCGACCCCGCGTAAAGATCTTCCGATTTAAATGGCTACTGTTAATGTCTACTTCAGTTCCATCCACGGTCAGTTTCTCCAGCAATACCATTTAGAGGGAGTTGCATTATTGCCCCTTTCTAAGTTCTTAAATGGTCAATTTCTCATGCAGTAACATTTAGAGGGAGTCGCATAATTGGTCAGTCTAAATAATTAGTTCTCATCCTGACCCATTATACAGCGGGGATTAGGGGCGGACTGAGAGTATTATGGGCCCTCAGACTGGAAACGCAATGGACCCCATTTCCCAATTTTTTACAGTTAATTTTTGTTTTAGAGATAATAACTTTAAACTAAAAAAAATAATGAAAAAAAGAGTAAGATTAAAGAAATAAATTTTAATAACGTATTTCTTTGGTTACATTTTATAGCTAGTTATTTTATAAAATGTTACATTTCTCTCTTACCGGTTAGAAATATGGAAAAAAGGTGCTTTTTTTCAATATCAGACTAATTTAAGATAAACACAATGAAGGAATCGAAAATCTAAGGTATTTATTTAATGATGCGATTCCCTCCAAAATACACGATTCTTACTATTAACGATTCTAATTATCACGCCCCACTATATTTAAGATATGCGTTTATATTATGATTGAGTAGCGTTTGTATCCTCCTCCTCTGAATCCAAGCTGTCTGAATCATTTTCATTGCCATTTATATTTTCTAGCAGTCCTTTTTTCAAGTCTTTGTAGCTTGATGCAAATGAAATCAGTTCATTCTGTAGTGCCACTTCCACTATGTCAATTTCTAGTATTGCATTAGTAATCAAACCTAGCTCAATGTTTTGTGCGCATACCAAAATTTCAGAAAACCTGTTTGGGTCAAAGCAGGAAACTTGCCTGTAGAGTTTCTCATGAAATTAAAATCTAGTTAGCATACTGGAGAGCACAGCATCAATTACTGTATTATAATATAAAACTTAAAAAATTATCTTCTCGTCTGTGATATGTTCCGGTGCTGAACGATTAGATCTGGTGGTTGAAATTGAGAAGCTAATAGGGACAAATAGTTTCACTTCTCCTAATTTATAATTTGCACGAACAACAAAACCACAGGCAGTTTCATAAATGCCCTTAAATTTTTGAAACGATATTTATTATCTTATTGACAGTTATTTTACTTAAAAAAGTAACAAATTTCCCGCGTCTTTTCTTAGATGGATTTTTTTGTTTGGCTTGCAAAACCACCTTCTTCAAATGTTCCTGTAGGTGTGGATTGTACTCTGCAAGAAGCTTTATAGCCTCTAAAAAATTTCCAGCATTGTTCTGATTATTTTTATCAAATGCAGTTGCAACAGCTTCTCCATATTTGTCGCGGTAAGACAAAACTTGAAACCCAATATAAAATATTGCATCAATTATGCACTTTAAAACAAAGGATGCTGAAGGACTTGTTGCGTTGAAGAGTTGTTCTGTGGAATAATCGGAATTACCTCCCTTGGACTGTTAACCCTCTTTCCTCTTATTGAACTCTTTTGGAACGAGAGACAAAAAAAAATGTAATGTAATCGAGCCCCACGCGGGCTGTAAGAGTGAGTCAATAAATCCTGTCGTATTTCATATTTCTCTTTTTGTTCTGTTCTTATACTAAACCCTTCAAAACCTTACATGGAGTCAGAAGTGAGTGTAGAGTCGAAGAAAATGAAGGGAGGAAGCGCCCACGTGTCTGCGCGTCATGCCTTACCTTGGAACGCTCCTACGGTGTGCGTACGTGCATGGCTGAAACATGAAAGAAATTCCAAAATGGCGCCGTCCTCATCTTGTAGATTGTGCGATCATGACTGGGCCCCACGTGACCGTTCTTTGGCTGCTGATTGGCCGAGGACGAACGCCGGAAGGATAAAGGGAGTGTGTTTGGAACATGGGGGCGTCTTTTTCTAGGATCGACGTCAGTGTGATCGGATCGGTGAACTGCTGCAGCTTTAAGAGTACTTTAGTGTGTGTGTGATTTTTTTGGGACTTGCTCGTCTGCTGACTTTACAGGACTTTCTTTTCTGCTGATTCTACAGGACCTGCCCTTCTGCAGAACTTGGAACAAAACTTCAAGCCTTTTCTTTCTTTTCACGCATAGTCGCTTAAAAAGGTAGAATCCAACTTACTTGTGAAACGGCTTTAGTGAGATCAAGGAAAAAAAAAATTATATATAAAAGAAAAAAGAAAGACATCAAAACAGCAAAAAAACCCGGACAACCGAAGTAAGTTACAAAAAAAAAAAAAAAAAAAAGAGTTTCGTCAGAAAACTAGTAAGTTTGTTTTATTTTTACAAAAAAAAAAAATAATAATTTAAAAAATAAAAATAAAATAAAATTACGTCTCAAAGAAATTTCAACGCCAATAAACCGCCCCCGGCAAAAAATGTCTCTGTCAGGAAATGTTGCGAAGAATTGGAGGAAATTTAAACGAAATTTTTTAAATTATTCTGTGGCCAGTCGATTGTCAAACGAGGTTGATTCAGTATATCAGACCTCTGTTTTCCTTTCTATAATCGGTGAGGAATGTTTCGATATTTTTGAAGAGTTACAACTTAATTCAAAAGAGGATCGAAATAATCTTCAAAATGTTTTAGTGGGGTAGTTGTACCCCAGCTAATTATTTATCTTTTAGAACCCTCGATAAAAACGACAAAATCCTTTTAACATTAAACATTTGCAAGTATTTATTCAACGGGATAATAGTGGTGGAGCTCGAAGTTATTGAGTCAGGTCCAAATCGGACTGTCGGTGCTGGGTGAGGAGGAGAGGAAGGTGTGTCTTTGCTCGCGGCTCTGTGCTGACTGTCGGATGTCCCCTGCACTCTTTTTGGGGACAGTAGGATCAATGCGCCCTGCCTGTCGATTGGCCAGTCTATGGCCGAAGAACTTACAGGGAAGCATTGATCCGCCAGAGAGTATAGTTCATTGGGGGGGAGGGGGTTGCTACATCACCCCCTGCTTAGGCGGAAAGCCGATAAAGAAGAAATGTAGCAGTTGTTAAGAGAGAAAAAAAAATGTTCACAAAAGTTGTTTTTTTATGAGAAAATGTTCTTGCTTTTCAGTGAAAAGCTGGGTTTTCATGCTGAGGATGAAGAAAAAAGGATTTTATTTTATTTTTTTATGAAAGAAGAAAATGTCTTTGTTCAAAAAAAATTTTGTGTGGGGAAAAAAATTTTTTTTTTTATATATATAAAGTCTTGCACAACTTCTTTGCCCAATGCACTCTACGACCACTACGCGTGGTAGTAACATAGTTGTCTGCATTGGGAGTACTTGCTTCAGGTGTATGTTGATGATGCATGTAGGTAGGGGGAATGTGTGGCTCTTGCGTTTTCGTGTCCAGAAAGGCTTTTTTTATTCTGTCAATAGAGACAGTTTCTCTTTTACCACTGATGTCTATGGTGAAAAGTTTGTTAGTACGTGAAAGCACGCGATAAGGACTGGTATAAGGTGGAGTAAGAGGGGCTTTCACAGAGTCCTTCCTAAGGAAAACGTGAGTCCAAGACGAAATGTCCTTTGGGACCGAAGATTTTATGGTCTGTTCCCTAGTATGCATAGGTGGGAGCTTATTGAAATAAGCTCGCAGTCTGTCAACGTACAGAGCTGAATCCATTTGTGCAGACTCTATCAGGCTCAGCATTTGACCTGGCAACGATAGAGGTGCATCATAATCTAGTTCGGCTGGAGAGTATCCCAGGTCCTCTTTAATGGCAGCACGACAGCCTAAGAGAACAACAGGTACGTATTCGTTCCATCTCTGTTGGTCAGGATAAGCATATAGTGCAGCTTTTAATTGGCGATGGAAGTGTTCTATCATCCCGTTCGAAGCTGGGTGATAGCTTGTCGTGCGAATACGTTGGATCCCTAGAATTCTGGAAAGTTCCTGGAATAGGTGGGATTCAAAATGTGCACCACGATCCGTGGTTACAGTGGTGGGAACTCCGTAACGCGATATCCAGCCTGATATAAGGGCTCGCGCTACGGACTCAGCCAAAATGTCTGTGAGTGGAATGGCCTCAGGCCACTGTGTGAAACGGTCTATGCAGGTCAGGAGATAAGTAAATCCCTGACTGACCGGCCATGGTCCAACCAGATCTATGTGAACATGGCTGAACCGAGGGTTTGGGGTGTTGAATGTTCCTAGGGGTGCACGGATATGCTTGTGCACCTTTGACTTTTGGCAGGATACACAGGAACGTGTCTAGGCAGTGATATCACGCCTCATATTTGGCCAGAAAAATCTAGCTGTAATCAGCTTCACTGTGGCTTTGCATCCGGGGTGTACCAGATTGTGTAGAGTGTCAAAAACAACTCTACGATGAGTCATTGGAACTAGTGGTCGAGGTGAATCCGTTGCGGTGTCACAAATGATCTGTGTGTCTGAAGTGGGCACAGGCAGGTATGCGAATTTGCAAGTTGCAATTTCAGGTGACGACGGATCCAAAGTGTCCAAACTTGGCTGGTCTAGGGCAATTTGCTGTAAGTCGATATCCGATGGTGAGGACAGAGAATTAATGGGAAGGCGAGACAAAGCATCTGCCGCAGCATTCTGTTCACTGGAAATATGTCGGATATCGCTAGTAAATTGTGAAACAAAATCCAAGTGGCGAGTTTCATGGGGAGAATATTTGTCCGGCTTAGCACGCAGTGCATATGTAAGCGGACGGTGATCAGTGTAGATCGCAAATTGACGGCCCTCGAGTGAATGTTGGAAATGTTTCACTGCGAGGTACATTGCTAGGAGTTCGCGGCCAAACGTGCTGTAACATTGTTCTGCCGGTTTCAGCTGTCTCGAAAAGTATGCGAGAGGTTGTAATTGTTGTTGGTGCTGCTGTTGCAACACTGCACCTACAGCTGTGCCTGATGCATCAACGACCAGAGAATACTGGGCATCAGGTACGGGGTGTGCAAGTAAGGATGTCATCGCTAGCTTTGTTTTCACTTCGTTGAACGCTTCTAGTTGGACCTCATTAAGTGAGATTTGCTCGTTTTTCTTCTTCCTGTTGCGTAACAGGTCAGAAAGAGGAGCTAGAAGATCCGCACAGTGTGGGATGAAACATCTGTAATAGTTCAACAGACCAAGAAAGTGCCTTAGTTGGCGAAGTGAAGTAGGTGGTTGAAGGTCTTGTAGAGCCTTCACCTTTTCTACTAACGGAGATATACCGTCTGGGCTGATAATGTGGCCCAGGAAAACTAGCGACGAAGCACCGAAAACGCATTTACCAGGGTTAATCCTCACCTGGTATTTCTGAAACCGTTCGAACAGTAGGCAGAGGTGAGTGACATGTTCCTCAGGTAATAATTATAGACAAAGTCTAAGTCACGCACTACTTCGTCCATGAAGCGCTGAAAGGTACTAGCCGCGTTTCGCAAACCGAAGGGCATAGTTAAAAATTCAAATGCTCCAAATGGAGTTGTAACCGCAGTCTTGGGTATGTCGGCCGGATTCACCGGGATCTGATGGTAAGCTTTAACCAGAACCGTAAATTTTTATTTTGATTTATTATTTTGGGTACGTATTTACAAATAATAGTTATATTTGGAAGTTGGTTCTCTATGAGTTTAGTGATGATTTTTTCTTTAATTTTTTTCTAAGCTGTTAAAAAAAAACAGACTTTCAAAACACAGTGACTATACTTAAATACGTAAAATAATATTTGAAAAGCAAACAAGTTACAATGAGTGCACATAAACGTATAAATATCTTAACTAAAATTAATCAGTGATTTAAAAGAATGTGTAAAGATCTATGGCATTCACTGGCATAAATTGACTGTTAGTATTAACTCCTTCATCAACTTAAAAATAGTACTGATTAAATTTTTAAATATATAATTTACTTGAATTCGCGTTAAACGCTCTTATTGGCATTCTAAAAACATTGGCTTACGAAATTGCAGAATACGAATTTAAATTTACTCAATATTTGTAACAAATTAACAAATTTGTAACTGATGCAAACAAAATAATTAGTCAATATTTTAACTTACTAAAATGCTTGGTGATGGCAACAGGAATTTATAAAGTGGCCTTTCTTTGGAAATTCTAAATATCATATGAAAATTTTAGTGTCTATGGAGGACGGTGATGGGAGAGAGAGAGAGGGAGGGGAGAGTTCGCTAAGAATTGAACGATCAGTCGGCGGTACCCCGGACTACAGGCGCCATATTTGTTGACCACCAGAGTAGTTTTAGAATATGAAAATAATTTATTGGGTGTTTTCGGTCAGACAAGTGGTGCACTGCACTGGTGCAAGTGCGGCAAATCAAAAAGGATCCAAAAAAGCAGTCTAGTTGAGAACCAGGTTTGTACTTAGCAGTCCCCAAACACTCCTGTTTTTTTTACTGCGTTCATTCGTAAGGTTTCTTCGTGTTCTTTTACTTTGTTTTTATCTCTTCACAAAATTAGCTTAATTGCTAACGATGATACTTTTTCTTCTCCAAATATTCATTTCTGCACGGTCACAGATCTGCCCGTAGTTGTGTCCGGCAGCCCACACTACCATGAGAAACACACACAAGGGGGACCAAGTCAGGCGGGCCCCCTCAATGCCGCCGGGCCCTCGGACCAGATCCGAATGGACCGATGGCTCAGTCCGCCCCTGGGATAAAAACTACACAGTGAACCTCAATTTAGTAAGTACCAGAAATATCTTTCTTCTCTTGATAAAAAAAAAAAACAAAATACCAAGAATATTGAAAAAAGGTAAATTTTTACGACTCGCCTCAGCGTATTATAAGCATCACAACATCCCCATTTTAAGAACGGCTTTCGGAATAACTCTCTCCCAACTTCGAAAGTCGTTCTTAACATGGGGAGGTTGGGGGGTATTCTTAAAGCTGTTTTTACCATGGGTAGGTTGGGGTGTTTATAATACGCTGTATTAAAAATTGACCGCGCTCCCCCAAAAAAACTTTTGCTTATTAAAAAATTGATTTTTTTTTTTTACAACAATACCCACCATGCTATTTTTTTTTTATTTTCTTGAATAAATACCTGTTGAGCCCAAACCATAATTGACGGAAAAGCACGAGGATCAGGGTCATAGTGCTAGAGTGCCAAACTTTTCTTTTAACTAATATGAAAGTAAAAATTGCATGGTAACATGATTTTTGTTGAAATTGCTATTTTTATTCCCCGATTACTAGGTACGTGCAAAATGAATGCCGATGCTCAAAATTAGGCACCGCCAAAACTGGGGGGGGGGGGCAGGTCAGTACTTTTTGACGGACCGTCTTTTTAAAAATCTACCAAAAATCAGGTAATTATCCGATCATTACGAAATTTTCAGCGATTATTAGGAGAAGAATGAACTTTATAACAGTGTACTTATTTTTCATAAACGATATTTATATATATATATTTTTTTGCTTACAAAACCCCCCTTGTTTTGAAGTGGGAACAAATATGCTTAAAATAATCATCTGAAACTGAAATCAACATATTGTGTTGTTGTAAGGGACAGAATTATAGATTTAAAAAAAAAAAAAAATTGTTTGCATACCTTATTTTGACGTCTGAATATCAGAACTTCGATTGTGTTTAATTATCCCGCTTTTGAGTTTTGAAGTGTGAAATTCGGTGAATATGTTAAGTAAAATAATTAATTTAAGTCAAGCAAAAAAAAAAAAAAAAATTTTTAATATTTATACGAAAAAAGCTATTTAAAAATTTTTGATAAATAAATTAACAATTTTTTTTTAGCGAGCCGAATAATGCATGACCATTATTAAACAGGGCATGCTTTGAATAATCGATACAAAAAAAAAAAAAAATTCGATAAATATTGTGCCCTTTGTGTTAAAAATAGCATCATTTTTTTCGATCCCGTTTGAAAACGTTTGCCGCCTTTCGACTACGGTGGACAAAACGCGCTGAAATAATTTTTTTTTCATTCTGCTTTAAATTGCCCTCCCCCCCATTTTGGGGAGCCTGGCCCCCATACACATTAAAAACCAAACGCATACAAATGGTCACCCATCTGGTACTGGCCAGCCTCAGCTTAATACATTGAAATTTTCGTCACTGAAAAATAAGTTTATTTTGGCCTGTTTCGTCTTCCATAGTTTACTTTTTATCAAACGAAAACGTAAACAGAGTCGATCTGAACTCTACGTCAACGCGAAATATCTGGTTACCTATATGAATAAGTGGAATTATTTGAAATTCAGGTACTTATATTATAATATTTTTGCATATTCTCTTAGAAAATCATCCTAAATCTTAGTTAGACAATAAATAAATTAATTATTTCAAAAACCCTTTTTTTTTTAAATATTTAAGTACGTTTTTTGTGCAAGACAAAAAATGTCAATTGTTAACTTTTTGGGAAAATTTAACATTTAAAATTGAATTAAAAATAGTAGAAAAAGTTTTACATTATTCTGTTTTCTATATGATAAAATTCAGGGTTTTATCTTTCTGGAAAAAAAGTTACTCAGAAATAATGGATTTTAATAAATGTAATTTCGTTTTAAAAAACAACAACAACTTGATTTTGCGGCCATTTTTGGCGGTGCCTACTCAAAATGTATAAACATTTTGACTCCTCCATTTACTTTAAAAAATCACCAAAAATTAAGAAATAAACCAATGTTAATGAAATTTTCAGTATTTATCAAATAAGGATCACGGATTACAATGAATCCATTATTTTCATTTATATCTTAGTGAAAATGTATTATTTTGGTTAAAAAATATCCCTTGACTAAAGTGATGGTTTTCAGTTGTAACAAAAAAAAAATTAATTTATTTTTGCTTTTTTTAATGGAAATGAAGCATCGTAAATTATTACAATTAAAAAAAAAAAAATGTAAATTTTACAGTAACATTACGAGAAAAGCGCCTAGATTCTGTATTAATGAATTCGATATAACTCAAATGTACGGCATACTCACGTGGACACACTGGTTCTCGCCGGATCCACTGAAGTTAAGCAACGTTGAACCCGATCAGTCGCCTTGTTGGCCTTTTCCTTGATACCGGACTCAAACAATGTCAATTAAGGAAAGGTGTGGTTGTGATTGCGCAACCCTTGCCTAACAATTATATGCACAGCTGTCCCTACAGGGGGTATCCTTTGTCTTTTGTGACTGAACGGAGGTATCGAGATCAATAACTAAAAAAAAAATTAATTTCTCGAACAACCGATATTGTTTGTTTCATATTTTCAAACAAAACAATTATAATCATCGTCTACTTTATAACATCTAATAAAAATGCAATTGTACCAAATTTTCCGTAAAATTACTTTTAAGGTACTTGTACAGTTTAGTCAAGACATTAGAAAAATGAAAATATCGAAAAAAAGGTTATATTGTGCGTATCTGTTTTGGATTGAAGGTCTCCGAAAAAAAAAATTCATTTAATTTGACACGTTTTTATGAGAGCGTGTTGGAAGTCAGCCATTACGAAATTTGTTGAAAACGCCAAAGGGAGATAACTCCAGTTAAAGCGCCGACATTCCCTCCCCATCTTTATTACTATCTTTTCTTCCTAAAAATCGAAGCTTTTGCTCGGTATCATAACAAATTGGTTTTTCGCTGTAAAATAAAAACTACTTAATGAAATTAAGAGATTTTTTTTTCAGAGAACTTAACTTCAGATATAATGAGTACGTACGATATAATGTTTTTCAATATTCTCATTTTTTTTTAATGCCTTGACTAAACTGTATAAGCGCCACTTTTAACAATAACTTTCTACTTGATAAATTTTCATAATTTTTGGCGATATTACAATTTCAACATGACAATAAAATACGTAATTTAAAACGACATATTTTAAATAATCGATCTTATTCACATTGACTTTTTAATAAAATCATCATTCATCGATTTTTTTTCTGACATCAAATAAATATTAACATAAATTGATGCAATATTTACCTTCTTGTATGGCTGGGTTTTTTTTGGGTTTTTTTTCAATATGATTTATGAATAAATCGTTTTCTCCATCACACAGTAAAATCTTTGTTTTTATCCCAACTTATATTGAGTGATATGATTTTTTTTTCATTTAAAAATTAGGTGTGTTTTTTATTGTTAAAAATACATTTTAATAATAAAATCGTAATATTTAATTAAACAACACGTCACGACAAAAAAATAATGCAGAACTAGAAATCATAATAAATGAAAATAATTATTTTAATTTTCTGCGAAATTGCTTTTCCGGTCGCCATTTTCAATGTTAATTTCCACGCATCAAACTCGTCTCGTTTGAATTAACACAATTAATTATTGTTTCTTTGTTGAAAGCAGATTGCCAAACAAAAAGTAAGTTTCACTTGAATTTAAATACTTTTAAATGTTCATTTTTATTATTGAGGCGCGCCAAACGAAGAATGGTAATACAGAATTTCTTCTTTCTTTTTTTTTTTCCTTATTTCCCTTCAGTATTAGCTGCACTTCAATTTCTTGTTCTTTGTCAGTGGAGGAGAAATCCTCCACGACTGAGACAATTTTTATTTTTGTTCCTTTTCTCCACATTAAATAAACGACCCTGGTGTCTAACTCTGTCCCGTGGGGAAACATTGTAAATAGGAACTTTAAATGAGTTTTTTTTTATTACATTTTCACCCCAATCAAGGCACGTTGCCACTTTGATGTAAGAGGCTACTATCAGGGCATACAGTAGGTGCCTAACACGAAACTGCAAATAAAATATAAAAAACTCGTAATTTCTCGTTTAAAAGTGGGTTGTTTATTTTCTTTATGGATTATACTTCCAAAATAAACTATTAAAGTTGTATCAAAAGTAATAGAAATATTATTTTTTCTTATTTTTAAAAAACAGTAATGAAATCAATTGAATTTTACAAGCTCAGTATTTTTCAATTTTTAAACTTTAAAAATCTATCAAAATTTTTCTATTGATTCTATTTTTACTATATTTTCAGGGTCAATGTGAAATTTTATGCTCTTTCCAATAAACCGAATATAATATTTTAGACAAACGTTTTTTTAATTCACGCCCCCCCCCATTTTTAAATGTCTATTAAAAAGTAGATAATTAATTTACTCACCAAAGTTTTATATATCACAAATTTGAAGATAAATAACATATTAAAAAAAAGAAGTGTTTTTTAGAAAATTTCTTATAAAGTCCGAAGTTTAAACCCTTTTTTTTAAAACCACATTGTTTTTTGTTTTTCTTATTTTTCAAATGAGACTTTGGTCCTTGTTACTTTAATTGAAAAACAATTAGGGTTTGAATTACATTTTTCGAGTAGTTATAAGCTTGGAAAGACAGGTGTCGAATTATTCAATATTTTTCACACATTCGTAAGGTCAGTTTCTGACACACCTAAAACTACAGGGGTTCTATGTAGGGAGTTAGACAGCAAGGTGTCGGGTCACATTACAATTGTAACTTCTGTATGTCAGTACAATTGGGAAAGCAGGGACCTAGAAGGGAATTCCAAAGTCTAGCGGTTTGGGGGAAGAAACTGCTGGAGTAGAAGGCTCTCTTACATCTAAGGATCTCTACTGTGAAGGGGTGGGATTTAGCTGCTTGTCGGGGTTGTCAAGAGTATTTACATCGAGGGGTACGAGTGCTTGCAGTTCGTCAGAGCATTCACCATTAAAATACTTGTAGAACAGGCAGAGAGATGCAACATTTCGTCGATAGGACAGAAGATGAAGGTTAGATTACATTTCAGAACCTATTAGGTTGGCGACTCTCTTTTGAAATTTGTCTAGGAGTGAGATTAGTAGCAGATGCACCAGCCTAAATATAACAAAACTCCATACATGGGCGAATGGTGGCCTTGTAGAGGTACAGGATACTTTCGGGCGTTTGTAGCCTTCTAGCACGGTAGGTCCTGACAATACTCTCAGTGTAATTGTTCCAACTCATGTTTCCTGTGAACTTTATGGCTAGGAGTTTGAAAGATGTACTTTCAGATAAAGAGTCTTTGGCCATTGCTATTAGTGGTAGAGAAGGTTTCTTGTAGTTATTGATGGAAACAAGCTTAGTCTTGGCACAATTGAATGTGACCATCCATTTTTGTCCTCATTCCACTACAGATTGGAGGTCATCCTCTACTGTTTCTGACATTTCTTTAGATATGTGTTCATTTGTTTTCCTGTCGTGTCTGTTATAGAGTGTGGTGTCATCAACATATATACCCATCTCACAGTCAATTCTGTCAGGGAGGTCATTTATGATTATTAGAAAGGATAGACCCTTGAGGCACTCCCGCATTTATATCATATTGTTTAGATGTACGACCATCAAGGACAACCTGGATTTTTCTCTTATCTAAGAAGGAGTTAATTATGTTAAGTATTTTTCCAGTGATACCATATGATCTGATTTTCCTGAGAAGATCTTCATGCCATACCATGTCAAAAGCCTTAGATATATCTAGAGCTACCGCTCTACCCTCCCCTGCTTTATCCAGTGAATGGTATATATGTTCAGAGATTACAGTTAGGATGTCTGCTGTGGAATGGACTTGCCTAAATCCATATTGTTGGTCAGAAGTTTAGCATCTGTAAGGTGATTGACTAGAACTAGGTTAATTATGGACTCAAATATTTTGGCGAAAAGTGGGAGGAGGCTAATGAGGCGATAATTTACTGGGTGAGTTCTTTCGCCAGAATTCTTGAAAACTGGCATCACAGAAGCAGTTTTCCAGCAGGCAGAAAAGCAAGATTCATTAAAGCATTTGTTGTAAAGTTTGAAGAGAACTGGAGGTACTTCAGTGGAGCACATTTTTAATAGCACAGCCAGGATGAGATCAGGTCCACATGCTTTTGAAGTGTCAAGAATTTCAGATAGTCTAGTGTGGCATCTGTCTGCAAAGGGAAGTCAGGGAGAGTGTGGTTAGCAAAGTCCAGTGTGGAGTTTGAGTCAAACCGACTGGTAAGCATGTTAGCCTTCTTGGTTGCTGAGCAAACACCCTTATGATTGTTGGATAGTAGGGGAATTGTTGATTGTCCATTATTTACTACACTTGTAGATTTTCAAAAAGTCACGGGTTCCTAATTTCTCTGCTTCGATCCGTGTTTTTGGTGGTTTCAGTAAATTTTCATTTAGCTGTCGCTATTTCTTTCTTGCAGTTACTTCTGGCTTCTATATACTTCTGTCTGTTTGAACTGGACTTATGTCAGTTAAATTTGTGGTATGCATGCTGCCTTTGTGCTATGGCAGCTCCACAATTAGAAGTAAACCATTGAGGAGAGCGGGGCTTGCTATAAAATTTCCGCTTGGCAACATGTGCTTCAATTTCCATTTTGAACCAATCATTGGTCTCATTTGCACACTGTTCAGCGGAAAGTGAAAAGATATTTCACTATGGGGCGTCTCTGATGAGATCCCTGATGGCTTCCCAGTCAGTTTTTGGATAATATCTTGTCTTTTTAGCAGTGGTTCTTCAGTTTTGGCTCTAGAGTTTAGGGCGACTTCAACCATTATCACTGCATGATCAGCGTTCTCAAGTGGGCTGCGGGCATTCGTTACACAATCATCGGGAACTTTGGTCAGAAGTGATTCTTGCTGGTCTGGGAAACGGGTTGGAAATGTAACCATATGTCATAGGGAATGAGATATAGAGAAGCTATATCTTGTGCTACCAGCTGTGCTGGACATTGAAGTCACCAAATACATGCACTTGTGCGCTAGTGTTGAGGGAAAGTGCTGTCAGAGACTTTGTTTATTAGGATACAGTCCTTGGTCAAGAGAGAGCGGTAGAGAAAATAAAAGTAGCTAATGTTATGTTGCATGTTAAGTCTAAAGCACACAAAGGGTTGATCGTCTGATTCTATTATTGTTTCTCTAGTATTTACGTTTATTTATTTATTTATTGTGAATAAATATAGTTTTATTGCTTTTATTATTGCATATTTTGAAAATATATTGTCTTTAAATAATTATCTGGCTTAAATTTAAAAATGTATCGTCTGTAAATATTTTTGTTTCATTTTTTTTAACTATAGTCTATATATATATATATATATATATATATTTGGTTCAATCAAATATTGTCTTTAAATAATTTTAAGCTATAATTTTCTAAATATAGTTTAAAATTATTAAGTTTGGTGGTTGCAGTGGGATAGGCTGGAGAATGATTTCATCCGCACGAGTTGGTCCTTTCATGTTCATACTTGGCAATATAAATGCTAAGATTGACAAAAGGCTTCTTCAATAGCGTATGGTAGCAAGATTATGTCATTTTTATGAATCTTACTTTCATGCAGCACAATGCAAATAAACAGAACTTTCATAAATTTGTGACTATTTAAAGAAAGAAATAACTCTAATGATATTTCGAGCACAGAGATCCTACCCAAATTTAATAGAAAATGTTTGGAATTTTATTGACTACCGACCTCACTAATGAAATAAAAAAAATCAAGATCACATGTTGGAGTTATAAAAATATGAATAAAAGAGAATTACTGCAGAGTTTTTTTTCAATAATAAATTAGATCACGTGGTTGAAGATGCATAGAAGTCATGGAAAAAAAGTTAATTCTTACCAAATATAAAATTTTGTTGATATGTTGTTTACAATCAAGTATTAACAGGATCGTTCCTTCACTTTTGTCCAATAGTTTTTTTAATGGATATTGCTTGAGACAAGGCATGAAGTCAAATTATTATGGAGCTAAGAAAAACAAAGATGATCATTACAAATGCCTATTGATCTTAGCCTTTAAAATACCAAGGCTGTAGGTAGAAGGAAAACAGTAAGTAGGAAGGGAGTTTCACAACCTTGAAGTTCAACAAACTGATTGCGACCACTAAATCAACGAGTTAAACAAGCTGGACAAATAGAAAGTAGGAATAGATCAGATAATCCTAAAGAACACATCCCATAATAGTATTTATAGAAAAGACTGAGACTATCAACATCATGTCTGTGAAAGAGAGGTTGCTATAGAAAAGAAAGGGACCAATCAAATTACTGATTCGTTTCTGCAAATTATCAAGAACCTTAAAATAAGACAGAAATAATTTCTTTATTGTGGACTGTTATCCTCATCTTTCTTAGTTGTTGTTTCATGATGTTTTTGGCCAACTATTCCTCAGGCCTTCGTCAGGTGGTAACCGTGACGGTATAGGAACTCCGAATCTCCTGACTGCATTCTCAGCAATTACTGCCATCCATAGTTGTTGTTGTCTCACCATGTTTAGTGCAGTGGATAGAGACGTTTAATCTCTACGGTTCCAGGTAAGAATTGTCTGAAGATAGCGGTTTCAATCCTACCCAAAGCCAGCCAGAGGCTTACTTGGCCCAAAATGGGGTGAGACGAGTTCCTATCCTGTCGTGGTTACCACCTGATGAAGTCCAGAGGAATAGTTGACAGAAACGTCATGAAACAACAACTAAGAAAAGATGAGGATAATAGTCCACAATAAATAAAAATGATAAATAATACTCATCTCAATAATGAATAACAATTCAGCTATATCAGATAGTTACTTATAACCATTGATCAGAAAGAAAGGATCTAATGTCAACAACTTTACCACCAATATAATAATCTCAAACTTTATGTAGAAGACCAGGATGCCACAGATTTTTGAACGCCTTTGAAATGTCAATGTCTCTACCCTCTCCTGAATTATTCATGATTTGACAGAAGCATTAAGTGAGAACAGAAAGTAGATCAGCCGTTGAATGAAAATGGCAAAAGCCAATAAAGTGGCCCAGACCTTCCAAAATATAAACAAACTTTCCATTAAACAGGACTGAGACAAGGAGATTGAACTATTTTGAGAGATTAGGAGAAAGTTCAAGAATACAATCTTTGTGAACAACAAAACCAGGACTGAACGCCTTAGATTAGTCAGCACTAATAAGAACTCTAGCAACAATATTTTGATTAATAATTACAGATTTTAGAGATCAAACAATTTCTGAATTTGTTAAAGAAAATTCAGAAGAAACTCATCACAATCCTAAGAGAATTGTTATCAAAACGACATGCAATGAGATCACATTTATCCTTAGAAGTTTAAATGATTTAAAAAGCATTAAGAAGAGTATGTTTAAATAATGAAAACTATAAAAACAAGTATAACATGCTACTATTAATAACATTATCATAGATCCTCCAAACATCACAAGGACCAACCTTTTGAGATAGTCATGAATACTTTGAGAATAGTTAGCCAACCTCAAATGTTGCTCTCTTGGCGACATTGCTCGTTCTTCTGTACGATTGTCTTGGAGGCATTGCTCATTCTTCTGTACGATTGTCTTAGAATAATCGTGAATATTGATTGAAGTAATGATTTTTATAGACAAGGGCAGGTGCACACAAAGATGAAGAGTAAGGTTTTCTTTGAAACTGATGATGAAAAATAAAGGTGTCCATTCCAAACAAAACCCAGTAACCTCTTCAACATCATTATCGAGATAGATATAGGATTCTATGGAACGTCATATAGGAAGTTGTAAAGTACATGCCAATCAGCTTTACTGGGGTTAAGCGTCTTAATATGGAATGGATTTCATAATCAGGAAAACGTTTAGAGAAGGTGACAATTTGGGATTAATGATGAGATAAAAAAGTTAAGCGTCTTAATATGGAATGGATGATCAATTGACTATTAGGAAATATTAATCTCAACATCAACAAAAGCATGATCATGAGCATTAGAGATAAGATAGTTATTAATATTTTGAGATTAGCCAACTTCAAATGTTGCAGACATTGCTAGCTCTTCTTTATGATTTTCTTAGAACAATCATGAATGTACCGATTGAAATAATGATTATGATAGGCAGCAACAGCTGAAAAACACGGAGGAGAATAAGGTTTGCTTTACAACTGATGATGAAAAATGAAGATGTCCATTCCAAATAAAACTTAGGAACCTCTTTAACAGCATCATCCGGAGCCATACCAAAAATAGAACTCCATGGAACATCATATAGGAAGTTGTGAAGCGCATCCAAATCAACTTTACTGGAGTTAAGCGTCTTAATATGGAATGGATTTCATTATCAGGAAAACGTTTAGGGAATGTGACAGTTTGTGTGATTAGAGTGTGACAGCCTAGCAGAATGGTGAATTAGTCTCGATAAGGAAGTGTTGACTTGAAACATCTGATTTCACCATAAGAAATAGTGTTCTTGTATGGATCTGTAGAAAGAATAATAAAATAAATAAAAAGATTTGAAATGTAATATGACTTCAAAACAAATACAGCCTTAAAGCGATCCCACTAATAACATTTGATTGTCTGGGCTTCAAACATTCTAACTAAAATGATTGCATCATTTTTGTAAATATCAATTAATTTTGTGAACGTGCTTAAGTATCGACAGCACACATCCATGTTGAATAGCGACTTTATTTGGATTTAAAAATCTGAATGCATCATCGTATCTGGATCTTTATTTTGATTTAAAAATCTGAATGTATCAAATAGTACATGGATCTTTATTTTGATTTAAAAATCTGAATGTATCAAATAGTATCTGGATCTTTATTTCGTTTGAAAAATCTGAATGTATCAAATAGTATCTGGATCTTTATTTTGATTTAAAAATCTGAATGTATCAAATAGTATCTGGATCTTTATTTCGTTTTAAAAATCTGAATGTATCAAATAGTATCTGGATCTTTATTTTGATTTAAAAATCTGAATGTATCAAATAGTATCTGGATCTTTATTTCGTTTTAAAAATCTGAATGTATCAAATAGTATCTGGATCATCATTTTGTATCAGATAGTATTTGTGTTTAAGCTACATCGACCTACATACGCATTCTTTTTATTATAACACTCTTGAACAACTCTCATACAACTACCTACACAAGATGTTGCAAACGTTCTCCATAGTTTCTATTGCTTATAATGAAATCTCAAAAGAACGTTATACAGTCTTTGATCCAAATAAAATAAATTATCCTGAATATTGTAATTATTAATATGAATGCAAGTCTATTTTACACACGTATATCTTCATGTGTCAATTCCTATCATACTGTTCACATTGGCAAATTATATATCATAATCTATTTTTATTTTCTGTTTGTTTTACAGATAATCGAATTAGAAAATTTATTCTTAAAGATTTAAATGGATTAAATAAAACAGGACACTTAAAACCATACAAAACTGAAATGTTCGAAATGTTCTGAATGTCAAAGGTGATTAATTTTTAGAAATAATTTAAGACATAAAGATGTAATCTTAATTTACTCATCTGCCCCATCTGATCTTCCCAAATTAGAATGTACAGTTTCAACATTACAATCATTTATATTTTAACCATGGAATCCTTTCAACATGCGACAACACTTACTGCTGTAAATATATAATTGAACACTAAGGAGAAACAATTTTGCTTGCACTTATAAATGTAATATCTTAGTCTGATAGAACTCTTATCTTTCTTTTACAGAGAAACAAAGATTCTGCTAAAATGCTGACGTTTGAAGAGAAAGCATTTTGTTGAACATGATGCAACACTTATTGCTGTAAATATATAATTGAACACTAAAGAGAATTGTATTTGCATTTATATATGCAATCTCTTATAGTCTGATAATAATCTTATTTTTTATTTCCAGAAAAAAACACAGATTCTGCTAAAATGCCGAATTGTGATTTGGAAAAGAAAGCATTTTGTTGCGATATATGTGGAAGAGGATTTTCACAGGAAGCAAGATTAAAACAACATGTACGAATACACACTGAAGAGAAGCAATATACTTGTGAAATATGCAGTAAATCATTTTTGGGGAAAGGAAACTTAAAAACACATATCCGGACTCATACTGAAGAAAAGCCATATTCTTGTGATACATGTGGTAAATTGTATACAAGGAAAGAGAATCTAACTATACATATTCGAAGTCATTCTGGAGAAAAGCCACATTCTTGTGATATATGTGGTAAATCGTATACAAATAAAAAGAATCTAACAATACATATTCAAAGTCATACTGGAGAAAAGCAATATTCTTGCAAGGTATGTGGGGCATCTTTTCCACAAATGGAGTCCATGAAAAAACATATTAGAATACACACTGAAGAGAAGCAATATTCTTGTGAAATATGCAGTAAATCATTTTTGGAGAAAGGAAACTTTAATGTACATATGAGGACTCATACTGGAGAAAAGCCATATTCTTGTGATGTGTGTGGTAAATCGTATACAACTAAAGATAATCTAACAATACATATTCGAAGTCATTCTGGACAAAAACCATATTCTTGTGATGTATGTGGTAAATCGTATACAAGTAATAATAATCTTACTATACATATTCGAAGTCATTCTGGAGAAAAGCCATATTCTTGTGATGTGTGCGGAATTTCTTTTGCACAAATGCCCCCTCTGAAAACCCATATTAGAACACATACTGGAGAGAAACCATATTCTTGTGAAATATGTGATAAATCATTTTCGGAGAAAGGAACCTTAACAAAACATATTCGGACTCATACTGGAGAAAAACCATATTCTTGTGATGTATGTGGTAAATCGTATACAACTAAACAGAATCTAACCAAACATATTCGAAGTCATTCTGGATAAAAGCCATAATCTTGTGATGTGTGCGGATGTCTTTTGCAGAGATGTCAATCATGAAAAAACATATGAGAATATATACTGGAGAGATAACAAAGTATCAAGGACTTATGTATGATATAAAACGAAATTGGAAATTAAAAAACGTTTCAATTATACCAGTCATCATAGGAGCAACTGGGCTTATGAAAAAGAACTTTAAAAAGTACATAGCAAGCATACCCGGTGAACGAAGTGCAAGTGAAATACAAACGATTGCACTGAAAGGGACGGCTAGAATCCTGAAAAGATCTCTTGGTTGGACTCACTATAATAGGGGTAAATGTTAGACATCTGGTTGGATGTCCCATCCCCTAGAAGAAAAAGTTTAAGAAAAATAAAAAAATAAAAAGAGAGAGAAGCCATATTCACGTGCTTTGTGTGGAATGTCTTTGCAATATTATCCACCATGAAAAGCCATATTCTTGTAAAATTTGTGGTAAATCATTTTGGGACAAAATAAATTAAATAAACATATCGAAACTCATACTTAAAAGACAAATATAGCAACGGACATATAAAAGTGAAACTATATTCTTTTAAAATATGCAGTAAATAATTTTCGAAAAAAGGAAATTTTAATAAACATGACAATAAAGAATGATTGAATGCTAGACGCGTGATTTCCCATCAGTCTATCTGTACAATGGTTTCTTAGAAAATCTTGACATGAGGATACTTCTCCTTTGAAACACACCTTATGCCAAATGCCAAGTGATATTTACTATTTGAAATCTACATAAGACCTTCTTTGTTGATTTTTTAATTGGTCAGAATTGTTATTTTGCATCCACCAGATCTTTCCTCATACAATTGAAACAAAAAAAAAATCAAAGACAATGTTAACAAATATTTTACCCCCTTTTCGTTTTACATATTACTTGCCACAATTGCCAACTCACTCACACTATTATATGCATATGCACATTTACAAAACATAAATCAATGGCTTGAACTTTGTCTACATTGAAAACCATTAATTTAATTAAATGGACCCTACATTTATTAATTTTATCTGAACATTGTAGCTGACTGTCAAGAACAGCATTTTACTTACTACAATTGCCAACTCACGCACACTTGATTTGATGTCGTCTGTTTACTTACGCTGATTGTAAACAAATGTATAAATTTTAACACTCCTAACATTTTTTACTGAACTTTGTCTACATTGAAAATCATAGATATGAAATGGACATTACATTTATTGATTTTATCAAATTTAATTTTTTGTAATTTAGTAATCAAGTCATCATTAAGATTTTTCAGATCTGTTTATAATTCATGGCTCTTAAATAATCAACTCTGAACATTGTATCTGACTGTCAATAATGTTGCTCCACCTCGTATATTTATTAAATATATACGCAGATAAAAATGTAATTGATAAAGAAATCTGTTGTTGGTTTAGGAAAGAAGTACCTGAACTAAAATTAAAAAAGGAGAGAAACAATATTTTTATGAATTTTTTACTATAATTTATATTTTTGTAGATGTTTTAATTGGTCAGAATTGTTATTTTGTGTCCATCAGATTTTTCTTTATACAATTGAGACAAAAAAATCAAAGACAATGTTAACAAATATATTACCCCCTTTTCCTTTTGCATGTATCTGACTGTCAATAATATGGCTCCACCTTGTATCGATTTTAATTAAAATAGAAACATGTAATCTAATCTAAATATGCAACTAAAACAAATCAATCCTGATCTAAAGAAGTCAGCAATATTTATTAAATATATACGCAGATAAAAACGTAATTGATAAAGAAATCTGGTGTTGGTGTAGGAAAGAAGTACCTGAACTAAAATTTAAAAAGGAAAGAAACAATATTTTTATGAATTTTTTACTATAAATTATATTTTTGTAGATTTTTAATTGGTAAGAATTGTTATTTTGTGTCCACCAGATTTTTCAGATCTGTTTATAATTCATGGCTCTTAAATAATCAACTCTAACAATGTAGGTGACTGTTAAGAACAGCATTTGTGACCACAATATATACGATTTACAGGAGATTGTAAAACACCAAACCACTGATGAATGACCGAATCAACAATGATCAATTTAATAATAATCGTTTTTAAACTGCATATGTAGACATTGGTAATTATTTACTACCAGTAAAAACACTATAGATTCTTGCTTTTCATATTATTCTTATTAAAATGTAGCATTGATAGAAACGTGGATATCACATGCCATTTCAACTAGAAGCAGCCAATTCTAACCAAAGCGGTCGTAAATTATATTATTATCTAATCATGACTTCGTATCATCCCCAAAATCATGATAACCAACAGCAAGGGACCTGCCAACAAACTGGTCATTACAGTACATTTATTGAGATACACCTGTATATATTTCTTCAAGAAAGATAAAAATGTAAAAAAAATATTGTTTTCATTATGTAAAGTGACCAATGTAATTTCTTATGGGTAGAGAGTTGGGTAGTGAAAACGTGTATGCTTCAGCACACAAAACAACATTGCTCAAAACAATGATGTAGCTGAAGTAAACATCACCCAGGGCGGTCCATTCAAATGTCACCCCACTAACCCTCCACTTCACTCTATGATAAAGGAGGGACTCTCCCCAAATGTAAACAGATGTTTTGTGAAATATGAAACGGTTCTTCTGCTCGGTTAATGTCAGTGCGTTATTCATGGAAAAACGGTTAATTAAACTGCAGAAGCTCCTGTTTAAAAGCTTCACAAGTTCTATAATTGACTACACCTCCAAAAAAAGAATGAAAAACATAAAAGTATGTTTTTGTAAACCGTTTGTGAAAACTTACTGGCAACATTATTGGAGTTCTAAAATATGCGATAAAAAATGAACGAATTGCTTAGTAAAATAAAGTTGTCTCCCTCAGAACAATGACAAATTGTAAAACAGCACCAGTGTATATTATGACGAGTCACTAAGTAAATTGGTGAATAAATGAATTAATTAATTGTTGTTATGAAGAAGAAACGGGGGCGTTACAAATGCAGTCGAAGAGAAATGCTAAAAAAAAGGAAAAATCTGAAAAGATGGTTTGAAAACAAAAAGACACATAACAGCCGATCTGCCTTATCAACTCACAAAATGAAGTGAATAAAATAAACTGCACATGTGGACATTGGTAAATAAAATAAAATAAAACAGAAGAGGATGAACTGATTATAATAAATGGGTCGAAAAAATTTTCACTCAATTATCTTTTTTTCACAATTCACACTTTAATAAAGTTCTTTTTTGCCAAAGTTTCTAAATAATTAAGATAATGAATCTATAAACTTTTGACCTTATTACACACACGACAACGAATCATGTCGAAAGAATGTGGAGGGAAGCAAAGCAAAGAAACAAAATAAAATGTGGGATTAATACAGAATTATTAGAAAGCTACTTGACAGACTTCATATGGTGACAGAAATTCAAAGAGCCTTTTGCCTCAGCTTCCCTTCACTTTCTCTACGCACTATTCTCTACCTTTGCGGTTATTTGCCAACCATCCTACCCTCTATATTTTTAAAATAAAAACAAACAAAATATAAACTTGGCCATCGGCAAAAAAAATTATTAACAAACAAGAAAAAAATTGGCTCCCAAACAACAATTAATAAAAAAAACTTAATTAAAATGGTTTCATAAAAAGACATCTACAATTTTTTTCCATGTCTTGTTTTACTTCGTTTGGTTTTCTTGTTAAAATAAAAGTTAGATGAGTGGTGTTTTTATTATTTTCTCTTTAGCAACTATTTTTGATTATTTGGGTTTTGGTGTTCTCATGAAAATCGCGGTAACAAAACTGCATAAGTACCAAAAAATCTTTTATACTATTTTTACAGTTTTGTTTCATCATATCAAATTTGAAATAGACATGTGTAAAAGAAAAATAAATTTTCGTTTCTTCCATTTTTCACTCTGGTTTATAGTTGTATTCATATAAAACAAAAAATAAATGGAATAGTGTTACAAAGTGGCGACAAAACCAATCCCAATAAACATTAGATAAAACGATTGTAATTTGATCTTGAAAAGCAAATATTAACTTTCGGATCATTTGAATGCAAAAAACAGCAATTTATAAAAGGATGAACTTTCGATAGTATAGTCCTACAATGAATGTTTTATAGTTTTCCTTGTGGTAAACTGGTCAATGACATTGTCAAAATCTATTTGCCTTGTAAGTTCGTTTTCAATGGACAGAACAGCCAGATCCAACAGTCTCGACTTGCTCATTGTTGACAAGAGGTAATTTTTTTATAAGTTTCATTTTCGAGAAACTTCTTTCACACGATGTCACAGAAACACATATTGTCAGAAGGAATTTTAGAGCCAGCATAAGATATGGTAATGACTTAAAGTCCCACTTGATGAAAACTGTAGGAATTGTAGTGCAGTTCAGTGCTTGGCTTCTTCCAATTATATTTCAGCTGCTTGTAGGTGTCGCCTTAAATCTATAAACGTTTGACCTTATTACACACACGACAACGAACCATGTCAAAAGAATTTGGAGGGAAGCAAAGCAAAGAAACAAAATAAAATGTGGGACCAATACGGAATTATTAGAAAGCTACTTGACAGACTTCATGTGGTGACAGAAATTCAAAGATCCTTTTGCATGCATAATAAAGCAAGTAGCTCAATATTGTTCTATCTCGAGGTACCAAAAGCAAAAAAAATAAAATGAAATAAATTAATAAAATAATGAAAAATAAAGTTAAAAGCATTTAACCCCCACACCCACCACATCCCTTAAGTACCAGAACACCCCAAGCGTGCTAGCTACTAGTCAGTTTTCGAGATGACCTCGGAAGAAAGAGTCGGTGCCTTCAGAGCTAAGTTAAAACTTTATCCATAACTGTTGAAATGTATCCTGTCTTAATTTTGCCAATTTTTGTGTATTATTATTGCAGTCTTACTAAAAATTGAAACTCCTTAACATTACCTATCATGTCTTATTACTCGTGTTTTAACCTTTTTTTTTTTTTGTTAAATACGTCTGGCATTACCCTAAACTAGCCTTTAAATAAGATGCCCCCAATCTAAAAACATAATCTGACCTCACAAGTTGCATTATTGAAACGTAATTATAAGTTTAATCTCGAAGGTTCTATCTCGAGGTACCAAAAGCAAAAAAAGAAAAAAAAACACTTCCACGGATTAATATGGGAGGGGAGACTATCTTCAAATTCTATTCTAAACTGAGAATGGGCAAAGGACTTCTACTAAGTAGATATAAATAAGTCCCTCTTACCGTTTTTCTTTTTTTTTTTTTGTTAATGGAGAGTAGATAATGCAGTGGATTCGTTATCGGCAGCTCTAGTAACTCTCACTTCCCCTTTTTTTTGTCCCTCAGTCCTCATTTCTAATGAGTGATGTTTCTGACGAAGGGTGAAGAAAAAGCTGCTTCCCAGGTCAGTAGTACTTCGTTAACAGTAGTCTGAGATGTCGGAAATTTTCTGTCTCTATGTCTATCCTTGTGGTCATGTCACTAGTAAGGGTGCTGGAGGTAAACGTTTTCATCTGGGCTTACGTTAACCGCCTGATAGTCAGGGACCCGAACCTTGGAATAACCACCAAGGAGGCTGTCCTATCAGCAGGTGCAAAGTACTGGGGCTGCTGTATTGTCATTTGGTTACTGGATTCTGGACCATGCAGTAGTCTCTGGTGGGGCCATACTAGTGGGTAATTGTTACGGCTTTACCTTATCATGTTCTACAAAAAAAAAATTCCTATCTTTCCTCTCTTACTTTCCCTCTCTGCTCTGCTCTAACCAAGTATACTGAACTGTTCAACAAACGCCAAAATTCTCAACATGAAATATCTTAAAAAAGAAAACAAATAAACCTAGAACCCTATCCTCCTACGTAGACCCCTACAACCACGTCTCCTTCTCCAACATCAGGGGCCTATGTTTTAACCTTCCAGAGGCTGAAACCCAATTATAGGAGAAGAAACCTGACATATTCTTCGGAAGCGAAACTGGAATAGGACCGACCACCTCCCTAGGTGAGTTCATAATTAAAGGATACTCTAACCTAACATCTAAATCTGACCCCCAAGATCGCCACGGGCATGGAATATGTACCTACATTAAAGATGGCTTCCCATGTGGCAGGGATATCTCTAGAGAAGACCCTAATCTACCTTATATGTGCTTCCGGCTGCACTTGCTTACACCACCACATTTATATTTGCCCTCTATCGCCCCCACAACAGTGGAGTTACTGTCTTTAAGAGTATATCAGAAAAAAATGACCACATTCTGTCTGCTCATCCCTGAGCTAACATTCACATTTGCGGTGACTTCAATGTCCATAATGTGGAATGGCTGACCCACACAAATAAGACTGATGATGAGGGGAAGTTCTGTCATGATTTTGCCATTGCCTATGACCTCACTCAGATTGTCCGCGAGCCCACCCGTGTGCCCGATAGTACTGGTCAGTTCGCAAGCCTCCTAGACCTTTTTCTATCCACATGCCCTGAGCTAAGCTCATGTTCCGGTCTATCTCCTCTGGGATCCTCCGACCACTGCGTCGTATCAGTTAAGATAAAAATGAAATACAATATATCTACAGACGTACCTCTCCACCGTACTGTATACCGATACTCTATGGCGGACTGGGATAGCTTCCATACATTCATATCTGATCTCCCTCTCCATTCCATGTTTAAAAAGGATGTGTCATCTATAGTATCAGACCTGACTGAATGGTGACTTGTAGGTATAGGCCAATTCATACCATCCAAAAAATTCCAACAAAAACCTAACAGCTAGCCATGGTTCTCCCCCGAATGTGCTGCTGCTATCGCACACAGAAATCATTTTTTCCATAGCTACCAATGTAATAGATGCACTAAAAGTAAAACTTCATTCAGAACCGCCAGAAACCACTGTAGAATAGTAATAAAAAATGCAAGAGACTTATATGCGCAATCCGTTACGTCCAAAGTAGTTGAGCAGCGGCTTGGTTCCCACCAGTTCTGGCAAATAGCAAATAGGATCCTGAACAGAAACGTGCGTTCTATCCCAACCATTATTAATGGACCAGAGGTCATCTCGACAGCATCTGACAAGGCCAAACTATTTGCCAAAAACTTTGCGGCAAATTCTACCCTGTGTGACAAAGGCCATCAACTCCCCATATTCCCTCCTATAACAAACAACACGTGATGCAACATACAAATATCTGTGCATGAGGTCGCCAAGCTAATCAAGAACCTTAACTGGTCCCGACGGTATTCCAATTATAGTGTTAAAAAAATTACAACCAGAACTTGCCCCATACTTTCTAAACTGTTTAAGCGTTGCCTTAAGGAAAAGTGCGTCCCAACACCCTCGAAAACCTCATCAGTATGCCCTGTATTTAAGAATTCAGGAGATAAGTCATCCCCCTCTCAGTACAGACCAATAAGTCTCCTGTGTGTCATGAGTAAGTTGCTGGAATCCACAATAAATAGGGAAGTAGTCAACCACCTCAGCAGAAATAACCTTCTTAGCGACACGCAATATGGTTTCCGCTCTGCTAGATCTACAGCAGATGTGCTAACGGTTATATCTCACAGGATTAGTGAATCTCTCGACAAAGGCTTCATTTCTAGGGCAATTGCTCTCGACATATCAAAGGCCTTCGATAAGGTTTAGCATAAAGGTTGGAGTCCCTCAGGGGTCCCTACTGGGCCCAGCTCTCTTCCTGATCTACATCAATGATCTCCCAAAACACATACTAAAATCTTTCGTTGACATCTGTACTGATGACACGACCATCTATGGCAACACATCAAAGGCTGTAAATGATGATGTTCTCTCTGATTCACTCTCCTCTTATCTTGAGCGCGTGGTATAGTGGGGAAAGAGGTGGCTGGTTACCTTTAATGCATCTAAGACCAAGCTCCTATACATCACAAACGCTCTGATCCCCATCTGGCATCAATTGAAATGGATGGCTCTCGTCTAAGGGAGGCCCCAGGCTTTTATAAGCTTTACACCTGATCTTAAATGGAACACATGCATCAAGTCTGTGGCTAAGGTTGCTGGGAAAATGGTGGGATCCTTCTACCGCGCCAGAAGATATCTCACTAATGATGCAATTCTCTATCTATATAAGAGCCAAGTACGTCCAAAGATGGAGTACTGCTGTCACATCTGGGCGGGGCTGCTAAAAACAGCCTATCTTGTCTTGACAGAGTACAAAATAAACTCTGTGGCTTGGTGGGGGATGCTCTGTTCTCTACCCTGCAACCTCTTTCCCACAGAAGAGACGTAGCGAGCCTGTCATTGTTCTATCGTTATTTCCATGGCAGGTGCTCGTCTGAGCTCCATTCTCTGGTCCCCCTTCGCCAATCTTTTTCAAAAAATACCCGACTAGCTGAAACCACCGTCAAAAATTTTCCCCACTCCCTATCTGTGCCTAAATCAAAACGTAGATACCATGAACAAAGCTTCTTTCTTAGAACTGCACGCCTGTGAAACTCTGTTCCGCTTGTCTGTTTCCCTCCCGACTTCAACTTGGATGTCTTCAAGTCCAACACAAAAAATTCTTATGAACCGCCCCCTAAGTAATGACACCTCACTTTCTCCAATACTATTGCTACACTATCCCTTTGATTACTGTACACACAATAACCCTTATCCCTGAGTGGCCATTGGGCCTTGATAAGTGGTGAACTCCATGTAAAAAAAAAAAATTACCCTCAGCTTCCCTCCACTTTCTCTACGCACTCTTCTCTACCTTTGCGGTTATCGTCTGCTCTTGCAGCAGTAGAAAATTTGCCAACTCTCCTACCCTCTATATTTTAAAAATAAAAACAAACAAAATATAAACATGACCATCATTGGCACCAAAACAATAATAAATAAAAAAAAAACTTAATTAAAATGTTTCATAAAAAGACATCTACAATTTTTTTCCATCTCTTATTTTACTTCGTTTTCATTTTCTTTTTAAAAGGAAAGTTTGACCAATGGTGTTTTAATTATTTTCTCTTTAGCAACTATTTTTCGTTATTATCCCAATAAACATGAGATAAAACGCTTGCAATTTGATCTTGAAAAGCAAATATTAACTTTTGGAACATTTAAATGCAAAAAAAAACAAAAACCCAGCAATTCAGAAAAGGATGTACCTTCAATAGTATAGTCCTACAATGAATGTTTTATTGTTTTCCTTGTGGTAAACTGGTAAATTACATTGCCAAAATCGATTTGTCTTGTAAGTTCGTTTTCAATGGACAGAACAGCCAGATCCAACAGTCTCGACTTGCTCATGGTTGACAGGAGGTAATTTTTTATAAGTTTCATTTTCGAGAAACTTTTTTCACACGATGTCAGAAAAACATATATTGTCAGAAGGAATTTTAGAGCCAGCCTAACATATGATAATGACTTAAAGTCCCACTTGATGAAAACTGTAGAAATTGCAGTACAGTCCAGTGTTTGGCTAGGTGTGTCAGAAATTTCGTGAAAATAGTGAATAATTCCACCCCATCTTTCCAAGCTTATAACTCCTCAAAAAATGCAATTCAATCCCTACTTTTTTTTTTCAATTAAAGGAGCAAGGACCAAGGTTTCATTAAAAAAAAAAAAAAACAAACAAAAAAAAGGTTTTAAACTTCGGACTTTACAGGTAAATTTCTAAAAAACAATACTTTTTTTGTTGTTTTAAATTTGAATATATTATTTATTGACCTTTTCTCTTCTATTTGTGATATATAATACTTTGGTACATAAATTAATTAGTTACTTTTTAATAGACATTTCAAAATGGGAGGCGTGAATTATTCGACCCCCTGTCTTTCCAAGCTTATAACTCCTCGAAGCATGTAATTCAAGCCCTAATTTTTTTTTCAATTAAAGGAGCAAGGACCAAGGTTTCATTAAAAAAAAAAAACAACAACGTGTTTTTTTTTAAAAAAGGTTTTAAACTTCGGACTTTACAGGTAAATTTCTAAAAAACAATACATTTTTTTGTTTTAAATTAGAATATATTATTTATTGATCTTTTATCTTCAATTTGTGATATATAAAACTTTGGCACATAAATTATTTACTTTTTAATAGACATTTCCAAATAGTGGGGGGGGCGTGAATTAAAAAAAAAAACGTTTGTCTAAAATATTACATTCGATTTATTGGAAAGAACATAAAATTTTACATTGACCCTGAAAATATAATAAAAATAGAATCAATAGAAAAATTTTGATAGATTTTTGAAGTTTAAAAATTGAAAAATATTGAGTTCGGAAAATTCATTACTGTTTAAAAAAAATATTTCTATTATTTTTAAAACAACTTTAATAGTTTATTTTGGAAGTATAATCACTAAAGAAAATAAACAACCCACTTTTAACAGAGAAATTACGAGATTTTTATATTTTATTCGCAGTTTCGTGTTGGCTTCTTCCAAGTATATTTCAGCTGCCTGTCGCCTTAAATGTTGAATTTCTTCCGATGAGCTTGGCAACAGACAACTGTATTTATTCCTCGCACAAAAAATATTATCAACAGAAAAAAATGCCATTTACTGCCTGTACTCTGGTATCCAACTCGATATGGAAACGGTCCAGACACTCTAAATGAAGTGAATCAAATAGAAGAATAGAAGAGGATCAACTGATGATAACAAATGGGTCGAAAAACAAATTATGAAGAAAAGAAGAAAAACACTTAAAAATGAATAGAAAAAAAGAAACTGAGTTAACGATTTTTTTGTTTTATATTTAAATTTACACTAGAAAGAATAACGGTACTTATGCTGTTTTGCTGCCGCAATTTTTCTGAAGCTTCACGAGCGTTTCCAGGCAAATATCGAGAAGAACTTGGATATGTCGAGCCAGTTAGCCAATTGAATTCAAGTTAGCAGACGCTAAAAACGTTCAATTAATTTTTTTATTCAATTATCTGTTTTTCACAATTCACACTTTAATAAAGTTCTTTTTTGCCAAAGTTTCTAAATAATTAAGATAATGAATCTATAAACTTTTGACACCCACGACAACAAATCATGTCGAAAGAATGTGGAGGGAAGCAAAGCAAAGAAACAAAATCCAATGTGGGACTAATACGGAATTATTAGAAAGCTACTTGACAGACTTCATATTGTTGGTACGGGTTTAGGTTCTTCCAAGTCCCAAAACTACCGATCAGCTTTAATAATTACTAAACGTACAACAAGTATAAACGACAAGAATTTATTAACAAACATGAAAACATGACAACACTGCAATTCAGAACATTAAGGTAAAAAGATTACTCACTTCAATAGTGGGGTTTACGGGAGGAGTGAGGACTGTATTCTAGAGTTGTACTCTGCCTGTCCAACATTGTCTTTTAGGAGAAGAACTTTTTGCGTCCGTGCCTCATGTGTACGGACTCTCCTCTTCTTTTCTCAAGGGACCTCACTCCTTACCCTACACCGGTAATCCGGTGCTCTTATTTATTCCCCTACAGTACTCCCCCCCAAAATACGGAGTACCTGAAATAAATGGGCAACATTTTTAATTTTATTTAAACCGTCACAAAATTTTTTAAATGTGCTCGCCATCTGACATGTCTACCTGACCGTGTTTTTTTCTTTTCTACTTTCTGAAGCGTCATATCTACCGGCATGGCGTTTGGGGGTGATACTTTCAGATATGTCTCTTCCAGTGCTGCAGGTTTTAACCTGTCTACCGAAATGTTTTGTTCCTCATTCTTGATAAGCACCTTGAAAAACTTATTTTGTCTCTCCACAACCTTAAAGGGGCCATGATACGGCGGTTGCAGGGAATGCCTCCTTTCCGTATCACGGATAAAGACGTGCGTGCAAGTCTCTAAACCCTTAGGTACATATGGGACCATGTTCCTATTCGAGCCTGAGGGAGAATATGCCATCTTGGCCATTTTTGTTGTTAGCCGGTCGACAAACGCTGTCATGTCCATAACTTTTTTTGGTGCTTCAAAAAAGTATTGTGCTGGCAACCGCAATGTGGTTCCATATAGAGCCTCCGCTGCTGAGCACTCCATATCTCTTTTCACCGTTGTCCGCAGTCCCAACAATATTAGTGGCAGATGTTCTAACCACCTGTTATTGTCCGTAAGCTGTGCCCGTAAGGAGGCTTTCAGACTGCGATGTAGTCGCTCGACCATGCCATTTGCCTGGGGGTGATAAGCCGTGGTGTGTATACTCTTGGTGCCCAAAAGTTCTGCAAGTTTATGAAAAAGGTCTGACTCAAACTGTCGACCTCTGTCTGATGTAACATTTTGTGGTACACCGAATCTGGCCACCCAGCCAGCAAGGAATGTCCTGGCAGTTGTGTATGCCATAATGTCTGGCATCGGTAGAGCTTCAAACCATCGTGAGAATCTGTCGATACATGCCAGCAGATAGCACTGACCTTCACATGTCGGAAATGGTCCGGTGATGTCGATATGAATGTGCTGAAATCTCTCATCTGGAACTGGAAACATGCCTAGAGGAGCCCGCGTGTGACGACCGACCTTGGCTTTTTGACACTCCACACACGTTTTCGCCCACGCTCTTGTATCAGCTTTTATTCGCGGCCAGACATATCGGTCTGTTAGTAGTCTTACAGAGGCATTGGCCCCTGGATGCGATAGACCGTGTACTGCCTTAAATATGTCTTTGCGTAGCGATGCTGGAACGTATGGTCGCAGTTTGTTTGTGCTTGTGTCACATACAACTTTTGTGTGGCTGGTAGGGTTGGTAATTGTCACTAGGTTCAATGAAGTTGGATTATTCTGCAGGAGATTTTGTAAATGTTCATCCTTCTGTTGTTCTTTAGACAAGGTGTCGACGTCAATTGCCGGCTGCAACAGGAAGGAATTAATTCCCCGCGATAAGGTGTCTGCTGGGATGTTGTCTGCTCCCTTGATGTGCCGGATATCCGATGTCAATTGAAGGATATAATCCATCTGGCGAATCTCTCTGGGAAAATATTTGTCCGAGGAAGACTGTAAAGCGCCTAACAGGGGTTTGTGGTCCGTGAGGATATGGAACTGCTGACCTTCCAAGAGCTGCCGGAAATGGCGTATCGCGGAGAATGCAGCTAACAGCTCTCTGAAAAATGTACTATAGCGTTTCTCAGTCTCTGTTAATTTTTTTGAGAAAAAGGAAATGGGTTTCCAGTCCGCATCACATTTTTGTTGTAGGACCGCTCCAATTCCAATTGCAGATGCATCCACTGCTAGGCACAGCTCCTGGTTGGGTTGGATGTGAGACAATTTTGCAGTCTCCTGCAACATAGCCTTGATCTTGTTGAATGCTTCTACCGCGTGCTCTGAAAACACAATGTCACACTTCCTCACATTTTTCAACAAACTTGTCAATGGTAAAAGTACTTGCGCACAGTGAGGTAAGAACCTACGATAAAAGTTTATCAGCCCCAAGAATTGACGCAGCTGCCTCATTGTGGCAGGGATAGGGAAATTTTGAATGGACTTGACCATCTCTGGTGATGGGGATATTCCCCCCTCTGAAATATGGTGTCCGAAAAAAATTACTTCGGATTGACCAAAAGCACATTTTAATGGGTTTAGGACTATCCCATATTGCTTCAAACGTTCGAAGACCTGTCGCACATGACCGATGTGGTCCTTTCTAGTTTGGCTAGCAATAAGTACATCGTCAATATATGCACAGACGAATGGCAAATCTGACAACACCTGGTCTATGAACCGTTGGAATGTTTGTGCTGCATTCCGCAACCCAAAAGAAACTCGCATGAACTCGAACATCCCGAATGGGGTGATGATAGCCGTTTTAGGAATGTGTTCGGGCTCCACCGGTATTTGGTGATATGCTCGAATTAAATCCAATTTTGTAAAAAAACGGTTATTTTGAGCCACTGCTGTCACGTCCTTGACATGTGGTACTGGGTATCTATCTGGTTTAGTGACTGCATTCAGTGCTCTGTAGTCCCCACATGCCCGCATGTGTTAACACCTTTGTTGACAAGATGAAGAGGTGAAGCCCATTCACTCTTTGAAGGGCGAACTATGCCTAACTTCATCATTTGCTGAAATTCAGCCTTGGCCGCTGTTACCTTTTCTGGTGCTAAGCGCCTAGCTTTGCTATGAACGGGCGGACCCTTTGTTTCGATATAGTGTGTGGTGGAGTGTGGCAAAACGTCCCTATGGAAAGAAGGCACTGAAATTGAAGGGTATTCCTTCAAGAGACTCAAAAAATCGTTATCCTGGTTTGCATGTGCCACTGCTGGACACAATGGAGTACCAGTCCTAACTACCCCGCACGCTGTGAGATGCGTTTCTGGATCTTTCAGACACTGGCCTGTTATATCCACCACCAAACCGAACGCCTGTAAAAAATCGGTACCTAAAATAGCACTGTCTACATCCGCCACTATAAAAATGTGGGTAAATGTTCTATGCAGGCCTAAATTAAGGTCCATACACTTCTCCCCATATGTGTGTATTAACGAGCCATTCACAGCTCGTAGTGTGAATTTACAGGGAGGGTATTTCTTGTCGGCTGCAGTCTCAGGAATGAGAGACACCTGTGCCCCGCTGTCCACCAAAAAGGACGTACCTGAGTTTTTGTCCACCACATACAATAGGCGGCCTGAACGAGATGCACCGACAGTTGATGCCGCATTCTTCTGTCGGTTTAAGCTTTTCCCGAACTCTTGTAACTACACGGTGGGATACAGGAGTTTGCCTTCTCCCCAAATCTCTTGTGCTTCCAGCAAATGGTCTTATCCTGCCTCCGTTCTCTGGAGAGGCTGCGCCCCCCCCCCGCCTTTGCTTATTTTCGAGAGTAAGTCTCGCGATGTCCTCCGCCATTTTGTTCATGCGAGCTTCCAATCTGGTCTGTCCCTCCATTAGTTTGGAGAGTAGCTCGTCTCTCTCCGATGTCTGAACGCCAGCCACCATTGACGACCGTGTCGACATTATATCGGCAATATGGTCGGCTATCTCAGCCAATCGTTCCACTGGTATAGATTCATCTTGTGCAGCTATTACCACCTTATACTCGGTTGGTATGCGCTGTAGGAAGATGTGTTTGACAATATTATTGTCCATTGTCCCTTCAGCCAACTTCTGCAGGCGCTTTAGAAACTGTGACGGTGTGCTATCCCCCATCGTTTCCTGTTCTAATAATTGTGATATATAGTAAGATATAAAGGATATAAACATTTATATAGTTTTCGTATTGATTACACACACACACACATATATATATATATATATATATATATATATATATATATATATATCAAAGCTATTTCATTTCATAATTAACATATAAGTGCAGAGTTTTCGTATTATATATATAAATATATTATATATATATATATATATATATATATATAAAGCTAGTTCATTTTATTATAAACATATAACAAATACAGAATTGCAGCAAAAATCGAGTTGTTGTTTTTTTTTTTTTTGTTAGGCTATACAGTCAACTCATGAATTCCGTTTCGCTAACATTGAATTCCGTTCCTTTTTTAACATCCATTCCTGACCGCTTTCTTCCTCTCTTCTAAAGATTGCCATATATATATATATATATATATATATATATATATATATATATATATATATATATATATATATATATGTCTTATACATATATATGTATATGTATAAGACATACATATATATATGTATATGTATAAGATATATACATATATATGTATATGTATAAGACATATATATTTATATGTATATGTATAAGACATATATATATATATGTGTATGTATAAGACATATATATATACATATATATATGTATAAGACATATATATATATGTATAAGACATATATATATGTATAAGACATATATATATATATGTATAAGACATATATATATGTATAAGACATATATATATGTATAAGACATATATATATATGTATAAGACATATATATATATGTATAAGACATATATATATGTATAAGACATATATATATGTATAAGACATATATATATATGTATAAGACATATGTATATATGTATAAGACATATATATATATATGACATATATATATATGTATAAGACATATATATATATGTATAAGACATATATATATATGTATAAGACATATATATATATATGTATAAGACATATATATATAAGACATATATATATATATGTATAAGACATATATATATAAGACATATATATATATATGTATAAGACATATATATATATGTATAAGACATATATATATGTATAAGACATATATATATATGTATAAGATATATATATATGTATAAGACATATATAAATATATGTATAAGACATATATATATATGTATAAGACATATATATATGTATAAGACATATATATGTGTATAAGACATATATATATATGTATAAAACATATATATATATGTATAAGACATATATATATACATATATATATATGTATAAGACATATATATATATGTATAAGACATATATATATATGTATAAGACATATATATATGTATAAGACATATATATATATACATATATATATATATATATGTATAAGACATATATATATATATATATATATGTATAAGACATATATATATATATATATATGTATAAGACATATATATATATATGTATGTATAAGACATATATATATATGTATAAGACATATATATATATATATATATATGTATAAGACATATATATATACATATATATATATATGTATAAGACATATATATGTATAAGACATATATATATATATATGTATAAGACATATATATATATATATATGTATAAGACACATATATATATATATGTATAAGACATATATATATATGTATAAGACATATATATATATATATATATATATGTATAAGACATATATATATAAGACATATATATATATATATATATATATATGTATAAGACATATATATATACACATATATATATGTATAAGACATATATATATATATATATATATATATGTATGTATAAGACATATGTATACATATATATATATATATATATATATATATATACATATATATATATATATATATGTATATGTCTGTTTGTGGCAATGTCAACAAAAGTCATATGGAAGGTCGACTGTTACAGCCTAGCAAGAAAAGAAACGAAATTAGCAGGTCGACTGTTACAGCCTAGCAAGAAAAGAAACGAAATTAGCAGGTCGACTGTTACAGCCTTGCAAGAAAAGAAACGAAATTAGCAGGTCGACTGTTACAGCCTAGCAAGAAAAGAAACGAAATTAGCAGGTCGACTGTTACAGCCTAGCAAGAAAAAAAACTACTCAACTGCAGATAACAACAACTTATAATATGCTTGTTTTAATTGTTAACTAATCTGTACTTGTTATGAATATGTTAATAGTGAAATGAAATAACTCATTTTGTTCTCCAACTAGACTTTATTTTCACATAACATTCTAATAAACAAAACATACTCTAAAAATTAAATTTCATCGTCATTTCTCTGTATAATTACCAAAACAAAACCATGGAATAAAAAATAAAACAATCAAATGAATGAAATAACTAAAAAAAAAAATTGTAATCCTCCAGAATAGTAAACAAAGCAATTTTAATGTTTTTTTTTAGTTAAGAAAAAAGTAGCGTGGAAAACAATGCTAGGCTGTACGGACGATTTGCTAATTTTGTTTCGCTAAAATTTGTGTTCCGTTCCATTTTTTTTTCGTTTAAATATGTTTTAATATATAAAATAATATTTGTACAAACTTTTACGTTTACGTACATTTTAATATATAAAATAATATCTGTATAAAACTTAACGTTTAAATGTTTTAATATATAAAATCTATGTACAAAGTTTTTCGTTTAAATACGTTTTAATATATAAAATATCTTTTTTATCAATTTATGTTTTTAAACTTGTTATTTTGTTTGTGTTTATCCTTTAACATTTTTCACACAATCTCACATTTTGAATATCACATGAAACACATTTCTTTCTAAATTAACATGTGAAACTGGCCTTCCACAAAAATTGTTTCTCCAAATTGGAACTTTAACCATGATCCCCTAAAAAGGCAATAATCCAAATTAGAAACAAAATAAAGAAATACCAGCTACTTTGTTTCATTTTTATTATTACATTTTAACAACTTGAAATAAAATTTGTACAGCAACTGAGAAGGCTAACATGCTTGTCAATCGGTTGGCCTTAATCCCCACATTGGTCCCAGCAAACCACTCCTTCCCTGATTTTCTTTTGCGAAAAGACATCACACAAGATGAGCTGAAAATTACCCCTTCTAAGGTGCATGATATAAAAAACCCAGACTCCTCAAAAGCATGTGGACCTGATCTCATCCCGGCTGTGCTATTAAAAAATGCTCCGCTGAGGTTGCTCCAGTTCTCTCCAAACTTGAGCACATATCTAATGAAATGGCAGAAACACTATAGGATGACCTTCTGGAAATCTAGTGGAATTGGGATAAAAATGGATGGTCACATTCAGTGCTGCCAAGACTAAGCTTGTTTCCTTCAATAATTACAAGAAACATTCTCCACCACCAATAGCTATGGCTAAAGGTACATTTGTTGAAAGTCCAATAACTCTTGTATTTCTATTACCTTCCTTTCCCTGTACATATCCCATAATCCCTTTTTCCTGTCCCTTAATAAAGAGTTCTTCTCATCAGTCAACACGTGTGTCTATTTTCCTCCTTTGAATTCCTGTTCATTTTTATTTCTATTCCACTAAAATGCACCTCTCAACAGGTTATGGGCCCAGAAGTATAATGAAAACAGATGGAGCAGATTATCTTTCGACAGAGATAAAGCCAAATACGAAATTTGTGAAGTAAATTTCTTAGGCCATTTACGTCGGCTCGGTCTAAAAGACGCCAATCTTAGGCGTAAACTCTACAAATGAACACGACGATGAAGAAATGAGGAAGCGTATGCCGAACTTGTACAGTTTCTAGACGATAAAAGCTTATCCCTGATAATGAGAGAAGCTGCAGACAATGGAAGAAAAGCTCTAAAAATATTGCGCGAACATTACGCAGGAAAAGGGAAGCCTAGACTCATTTCTTTATACACCCAACTAACGTCTCAAAAAGAATAGCGATGAAAGTGTCACGGAGTACGTTATAAGAACAGAAACCGTTCTAACAGCCCCCAGAAATGCCGGACAGACAGTGGACAATGCTTTAATTATCGCGATGAAATTAAAGGGATTACCTAGCCAGTTCGACCCATTTTCTATATATGTGACTTACAGCAACAAAGAACTAACGTTCTCGGTATTTAAAACTGAGCTTCACAGCTTCGAAGAGACTCTGAAGCACAAAAACGAGTCTAGCAGCGACGACGTGATGAAACTAACTTCCTCCTTTTCGAGAACTGCTATAAGTAACAACGACCGCGACGAGCGAGACACTACATGCTACATGTGCGGCGGAAAAGGGCATATATCTACAGACTGTGCCAACCACAAACGAAAAATGTGGTGCAACTACTGCAAAACCACCACTCATAAAAGAGAGTCTTGCCGCTACAAACGTAGGGACACTATGAAAAAGGCAGCGGACATTGAAGAAAAATATACGTTCACATTCAAAATGGAGGACTACCACGTTGGAAGACGACGTCACCCACGGGTTTGCTTGTTGACGCTGGTGCCACTTCTCACATCATTAGAGATGAGAAGAAATTTAAAAATTTCGACCAAACATTCCAGCCAGAAAACCACTGCATGGAGTTAGCGAACAAAAACAAGCGGTGTTGCATTAAAAAGAGGAGATGCAGAAATACACTTAGTAGACGAAAATGGAAACTGCGTCACAGTTACTTTAAAAAATGCGTTATTGATACCTTCCTACCCACAAGACATTTTCTCCGTAAAAGCTGCTACTAAAAACGGAGCAACAGTCATTTTTAAAGAAAATAAAAATGAACTCGTACATAAAAACGGCAGAAGGTCCAAAATACATAAAAGACTGTACTATTTAGCGACTACACAGAATGAAAGCACCGAAGACAGCTGCCATCAATGCTATGACATCGACACGTGGCATAAAATACTCGGCCACTGTAACTATGATGACATAACGAAATTACCTGCTGTAGTTCGTGGGATGAAAATAAAACCAAAAAACACAAACAATAGAAATTGCAATATTTGCATTCAAGGAAAATTCCCTCAAAGCATAAACAAACACCCGGACGAACGAGCAACCAGCATACTACATCTAGTTCACTCGGACTTAGCCGGCCCTATAAACCTGGCAGACTTAAACGGAAATCGATATGCTGTCTCGTTCACCGATGATTTCTCCGGTGCTGTATTTGTGTATTTTATTAAAAAATAAAAGCGACATCACACTCGCCACTGAAAAATTCATTGCGGTGAAATAAAAATACTGAGGACAGATAACGGCTCAGAATTTAAGTCGAACGATTTCCAGAAATTAGTCCGCAAAAACAAAATTAAACATGAGACCTTAGCACCGTACTCACCTCACCAGAATGGAACAGCCGAAAGAAATTGGCGGACACTGTTCGAAATGGCAAGATGCATGATCATAGAGAGTGGATTACCCAAAACTCTGTGGACCTATGCTGTCATGACATCCGCAGTTATACGAAACAGGTGTTTCAACAACCGCGTGAAACAAACTCCATTTTACGAAATAACCGGGAGAAAACCCGACCTCTCGAAAATACACATCTTCGGTTCGGTGTGCTACACCTACTCCAACACAAGAGGGAAACTGGACCCAAAATAATAATCTGTAACATTGGATATTTATCGGATAGGCCAGAAACAGCCCAGCATACCTAATCTACCACCCTGAAAGTGGGAAAGTGTATAAACACAGACAAGTAAAATTCATCAACAACTCTGACCTACAACAAAACCAAACTTCTCCACCAAGCAATAATGACGAGGACTTCCTCCAAAGAGATTTGACAAAAAATCTAAAACCGAAAAAGACCGAGAACAGTCTAGTGTTGATGAACCACTCAATATCACAGAAGAGGGCAGTTATACACGGAGATACCCAGAGCGGGAACACAAGATGCCCAGCTACTTAGAGGACTATATAACGACAGTTCAAGACGAGAGTGGTCACACACTTGTCAATCTCGACTACTGCTACAAAGTTGCACATGGTGTACCACACACATATAAAGCAGCTACGCCCTCCCCAGTGGCACACCATTGGATCAAAGCAATGCAGGAGGAAATCAATTCCCTGAAACAAAACGATGTGTACAAGCTGACACTTCTACCCAAAGGCAAAACAACAATCAGTGGTAGATGGGTATATAAAATTAAAGAAAACCCTGACGGATCCCCGAAATACAAAGCAAGATTTGTTGCAAAGGGTTACAACCAAACCAAGGGGGTAGATTATACAGAGACTTTCTCCCCAACATCTGACATCAGATCAATCCGCATACTAATGCAAGTAGCTATCCAATACGATCTCATCGTACACCAAATAGACGTCAAAACGGCGTACCTCCATGCCCCAACTGAGCACGAGATTTACATGGAGCAACCAGAGGGATTTGAAGTGAGATGGAAAACGAGCAAGAAACTAGTCTGTATGTTAAACAAATCCCTATATGGACTGAAACAATCGGGCAGAAATTGGAATCAAACCCTGCACGACCGTCTCACCAAAAATGGTTTCATTCAGAATAGAGTGGATCATTGCGTCTACATGCGACACAACAGCAAGGAACGAATCACCATCATCTCACGGGTCGACGATTTAATTATCGCAGCCAATAATAATGATTCGCTCAACACTACCAAGCAGATGTTGATGTCATAATTTCAGATGAAGGACCTTGGAAAACTCTGGCATTTCCTAGGAATAGACTTCAACATAACTCAAAGTCGTATATTGATGAGCCAGGAACAGTACGTCACAAAAATACTGGAAATGTTCGATATGACCAATTGCAAACCCAGGACAACTCCATGTGAACTAAAGTGTGATCTAACCGAAAATGACTCTGACCTCATCGACCCCAAAACGTACCGTGAAGTCGTCGACAGCTTAATCTATCTGATGATCTGTACCAGACCAGATATAAGCTATATCGTCGGCAAGTTGTCCCAACACTTATCAAAACCGCATGAGCAGCACTGGACAGCAGCTAAACATGTACTGAGGTACATAAAAGGTACTATGCGACACCAACTATGCTATACAAAATCAAACGCTCAAATCCAGTTATTGGCGTACAGCGATGCCGATTGGGCATCAAACCAATACAACAGACACAGTATATCTGGATACTGTTTCAGCTTAACAAAAGGCGGTCCATTCATTTCCTGGAAGTCGAAAAGACAACCCACGGTAGCGTTATTTACATGCGAAGCCGAATATGTGACATTAGCAAAAACAACCCAAGAAGGTATGTACCTCACACAATTACTAAAAGAAATGGACTGGTACAAGGAATACACGCCCATTAAAATATTCGAGGACAGTCAAAGCGCTATAGCATTTTCTAGAGACCCAGTGCATCAACAAAGATGCAAACACATAAACATAAAATATCATTTCATTAGCGACACTTTGAACAACGGCAACATAAAAATTATATATTGCCCCACAACAGACATGCTCGCAGACATTATGACCAAACCCCCAACCCGAGCAAACTAGAAAAATTCAAACCACTTTTATTCGGACTTTCAATTCGTCTTTTTGCCGATATGATGCTCTTATATATACGCATATTCTTTTTTTTTATAAACACCAAAAAAAAAAAAAAAAAAAATACGTTCACACTCTAAGAGCAAGCGGGGTTGTTGAAAGTCCGATAACTCTTGTATCTCTATTACCTCCCTTTACCTGTACATATCCCATTATCCCTTTTGGTTCCTTCCCCTAATAAAGAGTTCTTCTCATCAGTCAACACGTGTGTCTATTTTCCTCCTTTGAATTCCTGTTCATTTTTATCTCAATTCCACTAAAATGCACCCCTCAATAACATTACCTAAAAGTCCTTTCAAACTCCTCTGCTTAACGATAACAGATACATTGAGAGTATTGCCAAGGTTGCTGTGAGGAAGGTGAGCTTTCTCTGCTAGAAAGTTACTTCAACCTGAAAGAAAATTACTTACATCTTATGTTTCCTACAGACAGAAAGTTATTCGATACAGCTTCTTCACCTGTCATAATATGATGCAGGTGGCGTTCCAATTAAGAAAAGGGTTTGTATGGAATATATTACTCCTACTACTTCCACTACTACTTTTTTGTAATTGGGAACACGAGAAAATATCTGTTATTTATCTTTTTTGTCGATCTTATATCTATGTGATCTATCTATCGATCTAGCTATCTAGCTATCTATCCAGCTGTCGAGATAAACAAGAGATGAGATGTGAATGTTTTGATAAACTTGGTAAAATCTATAAAATGGAAAAGTTGCACCGGAAGCTCTAAAAATAATGGACAGGAAAGATGTGATCTGGTTAGCTGTATATAGAATATATAGAGAGTTGGAAGTTGGATATAAAGAAGAGCAGACGCGTTAACGGTTGTCTTACACCCCCCCCACACACACACACACTTGGGAGGGAGATGACGTGTCTCCCAATTGGAGAAATTATCTGTTATTTATCTTTTTTGTCGATCTAGTATCTCTGTAATCTGTATTGATCTATCTATCTATCTATATCGATCTAGCTATCTATCCAACTGTCGAGATAAACAAGAGATGATATGTGATGAGATTTTAATATGCTTTGATAAACTTTGTCAAAACGATAATCTAGACAAGTTTCACCGGAAGCTCTAAAAATAATGGACCGGAAGGATGTGATAAGCTGGATATAGAGTTGAAAGTTGGACACAAAGAAGAGCAGACAGGTTAACGGTTATCTTCCCGTCACCCCACTTGGGAGGGAGATGACGTGTCTCCAAATTGGAGATAATAATTAACCACAAGCAATGATCCTCATTTTCCATTCTTCTGGGTCGACACCTGGAAAGTGAATAAAAACTATATATAAAACCAACCATCGTTTTGGAGGGACATGCGTTCATTTAAAGAGGTTTCCAGGTTTCCTCTAAGAACAGAGGAAACGCAGGTAGACCACAAGATCAATTACACAGTTTAAAAAAAGTTATGTCGAATACATGTATGACACACGCACACCTGCATATGAACATTTAAAGGATCACGGAAAGAATTCAAATAGGTCACAAATATAACTTAGGTTCAGATAGTGAAGAGCCACAAGATAGAGAATAGTAACACCTACAGGCACTCAAATTCCAATATATAACATAACTACTACTACTACTACTAATTTCCATATATTATAATTTGACTGCAGAAATTCCCCCTTAAAATTACTTTGTAGATTTTCAAAAACGTACACCGCATAAAATTACAGTATGCCCGCATTAGTTGCATATCATTTCTCCATCGAACCCGCGTAAAGATTTTCCGATTTAAATCGCTACTGTAAATGTCTACTTCAGTTCCATCCGCGGTCAGATGGAAAAAGTGCTTTTTTTTTCAACAGCAGGCTAATTTAAGATAAACACAATGAAGGAATCGAAAATCTAAGGTATTTATTTAACGATGATGTGATTCTCTCCAAAATACACGATTAACGATTCTAATTATCACGTCCCATCCCTATTTAAGGTATGCGTTTATATGCATCAAAAGATTTGAAAACTTGAAACTCATAAAGATGTTCGTGGACATATAATGATTGTAACAACAACGATCAGTTTTCTCCAGCAATACCATTTAGAGGGAGTTGCGTAATTGCCCTTCTCTAAATAATTAGTCCTCATCCTGATCCATTATACACCAGGGACAAAATCTACACAGTGAACATCAGTTGATAAGTACCAAAAATAGTTTTCTTCTCTTGATAAAGAAAAAAAACAAAATACCAAAAATATTGAAAAAAAAAAAGGTCAATTTTTACAATTTAGGAAAGGTGTGATTGGTGATTGCGCAACCCTGCCTCACAATTAAACGCGCAGCAGCTGCCCCTACAGGGGGTATCCTTTGTCTTTCGAGACTGAACGGAGGTATCGACATCGATAACTCAAAAAAAAAAAAAATACTCGAACAACCGATATTATCATTGAATTAAGCATTGTTTATTTCATATTTTCACACAAAACAATTATAATCATCGTCTACTTTATAACATCTAAGAAAAATGCAGTTTTACCAACTTTTTCGTAAAATTACTTTTAAGTACTTATACAGTTTAGTCAAGACATAAAAAAAAATGAAAATATCGAAAAAAAAAAAAAAGGTTACATCATACGTATCTGTTTTAAACTGAAGATCTCCGGAAAAAAAAATTCATTTAATTTGATCGAGTAGTTTTTATTTTACAGCAGAAAAGCACGTTTTTATGAGAGCGCATTGAAAGCCAGCCATTACGAAATTTGTTGAACACGCCCAAGGGGCATAACTCCAGTTAAAGCGCCGACACTCCCTCCCCGTCTTTATAATTAGCTTTTCTTCCTAAAAATCGAACCATTTGCGCGGTATCATAATAAATTGTGTTTTCGCTGTAAAATAAAAATTACTTGATGAAATTAAGCGAAATTTTTTCAGAGAACTTCAGATATAATGAGAATGAGTACGTACAATATAATGTTTTTCAATATTCTCATTTTTTAATGTCTTGACTAAACTGTAGAAGCGCCACTTTTAACAATAACTTTCTACTTGATTTTTGGCGATATTACAATTTCAACATGACAATAAAATACGTAATTAAAACAACATATTTTAAAATATCGATCTGTCAACTTTATCTAAACAAGCACCCAATTTTCATTCCTATTCATATCTTATTCACATTAACTTTTTTTTTCATGAAATTATCAAATTAGATTTTTTAATATAAATTGATGCAATATTCACCTTCTTCGGTTTTGTTTAATTTAATTCATGAATTACATCGTTTTCTCCATCTATGTTTTTTTTTTTTTTTTCATTTAAAAATTAGGTGTGTTTTTTTTTTGTTAAAAATACATTTTAACAATAAAATCATAATATTTAATTAAACACCACGTCACGACAAAAGATTAATACAGAATTAGAAATCATAATAAATGAAAATAATTATTTTAATTTTCTGCGAAATTGCTTTTCCGGTCGCCATTTTCAATGTCAATTTCCACGCATCAAACTCGTCTCGTTTGAATTAACACATTTTATTATCGTTTCTTTGTTGAAAGCAGATTGCCAAACAAAAAGTAAGTTTTATTTGAATTTAAATACTTTTAAATGTTTTTTTTTTATTATTACAGAGGCGCGTCCAAACCATTACGTTTCGTTTTTGCTTTGATATGATTTACAAATGAATCAACATTCCGTGTTTGCGTATAAACGAGGAATGGTAATACAGAATTCTCTGCAATACGGTATATTTTTTAATTTTATTTATTTATTTATTTATTTTTTTTTGCAATCATAGTGGTTAACTCTTATTATCTGCAGTAAACCGGAAGTCAACCTACACTGTGATAGAATGATATGTGTTCCTGTTCTCGTAACAATTCCGACTTACTTCCTTTCAGTATTGACTTTAAATATTTTTTTACTACATTTTCGCCCCAATCAAGGCTCGTTGCCACTATCAACTATGAAGGACATAAGCTACGGGGGTACTATGTAGGGAGTTGGCTAGCAAGGTGTCGGGTCACATTACAATTGTAACTTTTGTATGTCAGTACAGTTGGGGAAGCAGGGCCCCAGAAGGGAATTCCAAAGTCCAGCGGTTTGGGGGAAGAAACTGCTGGAGTAGAAGGCTCTCTTACATCTAAGGATCTCTACTGTGAAGGGGTGGGATTAGCTGCTTGTCGGGTTTGTCAGGGGTATATAGGTCGAGAGGGTACGAGTGCTTGCAGTTCATCAGAGCATTCACCGTTAAAGTACTTGTAGAACAAGCAGAGGGATGCAACATTTCATCGATGGGACAGTGGATGAAGCTTAGATGACAGTTCAGGACCTATCAGGTTGGCGACTCTCTTTTGAAACTTGTCTAGGAGTGAGATACTAGTAGCGCATGCACCAGCCCAAATATGACAACAATACTCCATACGTGGGTGAATGGTGGCCTTGGAGAGGTACAGGATACTTTCGAGCGTTAGTAGCCTTCTAGCACGGTAGAGAGAACCTACCTTCTTTGCAGCGGTCCTGGCAATACTCTCAATATAATTGTTCCAACTCATGTTTCCTGTGAA
>NC_136527.1:65827018-65832018 GCF_053919585.1 Euprymna scolopes | reverse complement strand
AAAATCCAGACCGGTATTTGTACTTTCATTGCTTATTTGATGAAAAATGTCTTCGGCCATGTATGATTTATATTTCTCCCATAACTCAACAGGAGATGAAGGGGAGCAATTGGTCACGATAGTTGCAAACAATGTACGAATTTGATTAGGATGTGATGTGTTACATGCATCATTAATGCATTCATCCCAATGTCCATCATTTTCCAATAAATTCAGAGCTTGACATGCACTGCGAAAAGTAGCATGTGTAATGCCATTGACAATTTTTAGTTGCTAGAATGATGTTGGACCAGGCACATTTATCAACAACATGCGAAGAAAAAAGCATTCATCTTGTTTGGGATGGATAGTATACAGTCTGCCTATTGTTTTTTCTTTGAATATTCCAGGTTGTCCGTCGACTTGCTCTCCTCTTTTGCGCCGTTCAAATGATTTTCTACTCTTATTCCATGTGTAATACTGAGGCACTTTCGAATAGGGAAGTGTTTTTGCAAACGTGTCAGTTTGACAGAACATGAAGAAAGCCGTTAATGTTGTAGCAGGTGGATTCAAAGCTATCTGTTGCACATTGGAAGCTGTAAAGTAAACGCACTGTCCATTTTCTAAGTGTACTGATAAATGAACAATAGCCGGACTTCGTATATGTATTGGAAATGAAAGAATTCGCCATACAGCTTCATTGCTGCTTATGTATCTTCCAGCTTGATACTGTGCGATTTCATCAATATGTAGGCTTGCATTCAGATTATTGCTCTGTATTTTCAAGGCAAAAACTGCCATATCGCTGCCTTAATTCACATACTTACAAATGTATTTGATGGACTTTACAGAGTTACAGTATTCCACATTGATGTGCGATTTATAGGTTTTTGATAGCAAAGGTGAATATGGAACAACCCATCGGTTATCAACTTGTATATTGCCATTTTGCATTTGTATGGTTGCTAATTTACCACCATCTTCTACTGACCTTCTTTTGTATAAAGGATATCCATCATTTCCTGTAACTGTGTTGGTTAATAATGCTCGCAATTTAGAGCATTTACCCTCTATCATGCATGGTGAATTTGGATTAAATATCCCGCAAGGTCCATGTCTCATATTTTTTATGACAACTTCATGCAAATCTTTATCAATGTCAGCATCAGGTATTTCAGCAGGTTGTCGATTTCATTTGGATTGAGTTTGTTGTAAAGCCAGATTAGTATGTGGGAGTGTGGTAATCCTCTCTTTTGCCATTCCACTGAATACATCCAGCAGCACACAGATCCAAATACTTTGTTTTACAATGAAATTTATTAGTGATTTAAGCTTTTGTCTGAAAACACGTGCTGTAATATCATGCCTATCTACCGATGATTGCCCAGGAAGTAAGAGTTGCTGTATTTCATTCCAAGCTGGATTGCATGTAAATGTAATGAATAGGTCAGGACGGCCATACTGACGAACATATGCAAATGCGTCTTGAGTGTACTCATGCATATGACGTGGACTGCCCAAATACAAAGATGGCAAAATTGTTAGTCTTCCAACGTTGGTTGTATTACCATCATTAACAACTGCATCACGCAAATAAACATATTCTTCAGAACGAAGTTTTGACTGATTCAAACGGATGAATAGCAAATGTTCAGTTTCAATTTTTGCATACATGTCTACAATGTATTGGTAGAATAATTTGCGGCATTTCAGAATGTGATTGTTTTCGTTCTATCGAATCATTAATCGGTATGAGTAATAGTTCATTGCGCTGCATTTCTTATTTGTTTCTTCGCCACTAACTGGATTTATCATGTTAATATGGAAATGATATCCATCAGCACCATCCCAAAAAATGATTGGATATTGCAGGACATCGTAGCATCGATGAGTTTCAGCAATGTTTGTCAATTGATCATTCCTCCTATGAAGAACAATATCCCTTGGTTGAAATTGATCTCCAACTATAACAATTGCCACTTCATCTATAGTTGGAGCATTGAATCTTCGCACGTGTTCTCCAGTAGGCGTTTTGTCAGCATGAATAACAATCTTGTGTGTATCCGATGGCATCATTTCAATTGCAGTTTTGAATAAAAGCACTAAATTGTTTTTATTATAGAGCATGTCTTGCAGTTCGGAGACAATGGACCATTTTATACTGGTTGAAATTCCACAGCGTGCATTCAGTTCATCATTGTTATCACCGATGAAATACATTTGTAGGAATTTATGTTGACCCTCTGGGTATGGAAGCAGAGATCCAACTTTATGGTAAATTTGTCCTTTTGCTTTAAAAGTTGGCATGAATTGAGCTGTAATTGTTTCTGCTGCGAAGGACATCATTTGGAAGCATGAGTTGTATTTCCTGATGTTTGATAAAAAATGCTTTGATTCAGCAGTATATCCAGTAAGCAAAGTTTTTAATGGTTCTGGTGGATCTTCCAGTTGAGGTAGTTTAATTTTACCGGCTGCACAACACATTCCTTTAGTTTCTCCCTTAAACTTAAGAGACTTGCAATAGGGACACACTTCAGTCATAGTGCCTATGTGAACATGGTGGCTCAAACTATAATCCTCATTAGGGTTGTAGTGAAATGCTAGGCGATCCCAATTCCAGGATTGTTGAGCATGGGGTTGTGTTTGACGCTGATCTGCATTTCCTCGTTGACGTCTTTCAGCCTGTCTCAGCCTCTCGTGTTTATTACATTGTGAACGAAGCAGATCTGTAGCTGCATTACAGGATTGCTGTACCCGCAACCTTGCCTCCTCAAGTCTGGCTGCACGTCGATCTGCTGTTTCATTGGCACGTACTTGAATCATCCTTAGTCTACTATTTTGGTTTGCAGATGCCTGTTGTTCATGACTTTGAGTGGCAAGTAATTGATGCAGTGTTTCTGCATTGCGAGTACGACAGCCTATGTTTGATCTTCTTCTGAGTGGCATTTTAAGGAAAAGAACTGCAGCGAAATTAACAATAAAGTTTAGTAAAAGTGGACTTTTTTAAAATAGGGAACAGGATAAATGATTTTGGAAAAGAGGAATCTGTAAAAAAGATTTGATCGTTGCTTAAATTTAATGGGCCTCTCGACAGCTATAGGCTCAATTAAGGCCAATTTTTATTTTGTATACAGTTCAGTACTTTTCCTTCCGTCCAAATAGATTTGAAGAAATAATAATTTCTTTTTTTTTTTGCTTGGAGCAAAATATTTAATGTGTTTTTTTTTGCTTATTTATAATTGAGCTGTATGGTAAATTTAGAGCAATTCCTTTTTTTGTATGTATTCCTGTAATTTTCCTTTTGTCAAAATAGATTTGGAGAAATAATGTTTTTGAAAATTCTTCTTGTGCTTATTTTTAATTTAGCTGTATCGTCAATTGAGGCCATTTTTTCTATTGTGTCCAAATAGATTTGGAAATAATTTTTTTCTGAAATTTTCTTTTTGCTTATTTTTAATTGAGGAATCTGAAAATAGAGAAATCTGAAAAAGATATTTGTTTGATGTATTTCTCAATGTATTGGCCTGTCGACAAATGTATGGTCAAATAAGGCCAGTTTTTTATTTGCAGCCAAATAGATTTGGAGAAATATATTTAAAAAAATAGTGTTTTGTTTATTTTTATTTGAAGAATCTGAAAAAGAGAAATCTGAAAAAAGTATTGGCTTGATTAATTTCTCAATTTATTTATCTGTCGAGATCTGTATGGTCAATTAAGGCCTTTTTTTGCATATGGTTCAGTAATTTTCATTGCTTACAAATAGATTTGTAGAAATATATATTTTTTTTTGCTTATTTTCAATTGAGGAATCTGAAAATCCTTTCTTTGCTTCAAAATAGATTTGGAGCAATTTTTTTTTAAATTTATTATATTTTTCTTTTTTTTACTTATTGAGCTGTATGGTCAATTAAGAGCAATTTCTTTTTCTTTGTAGTCACATAGTTTTCCTTGTGTCAAAATAGATTTGTAGAAATAATGATTTTTTTTTTTGCTTATTTTCAATTGAGGAATCTGAAAATCCTTATATAGCTTCAAAATAGATTTGAAGCAATATTTTTTTACATTTTTTTTTTTTTCTTATATCTTTTGCTTATTGTTAATTGAGCTGTACGGTCAATTAAGAGCAATTTCTTTTTCTTTGTTCGTAGTCCTGTAGTTATCTTTGCATCAAAATAGATTTGTAAAAATGATTTTTCGTAATTTTTTGCTGAGTAAGATTAGAGGAATCTGAAAAAAAGAGAAGTATGTAAAAATATTTGCTCGATTGTTTTCTCAAATAATTAGCCTATTGAGAACTTATGTTCAAATAAGCACAATGGGTAGAAATATGTTTTTTTAATTTTCCTTTTTGTGCTTATTTTTAATTGAGCTGTAACATCAAATAAGGCCAATTATTTTATATGTACTTCTATACTTCTTGTATCCAAATAGATTTGGAAATAATTTTTTCCTAAATTTTCTTTTTGCTTATTGTTAATTTAGGAGTCTGAAAAAAAGAGAAATCTGAAAAAGATATTTGTTTGATTTATTTCGAAATGTACTGGCCTGTCGACAAATGTATGGTCAAATAAGGCCATTTTTTTTATTTGCGGCCAAATAGATTTGGAGAAATATATTTTAAAAAAAAAGTGTTTTGTTGTTCATTTTTAATTGAAGAATCTAAAAAAAAGAGAAGTATGAAAAAAAAATATTGGCTTGATTGATTTCTCAATGTATTTATCTGTCGAGATATGTATGGTCAATTAAGACCTTTTTTGCATATGGTTCAGCAATTTTCCTTGCTTACAAATAGATTTGTAGAAATATTTTCGGTTTTTTTTTTTGCTCATTTTCAATTGAGAAATCTGAAAATCTTTTCTTTGCTTCAAAATAGATTTGGAGCAATTTTTTTTATTTGTTATATTTTTCTTTTTTTACTTATTGGTAATTGAGCTGTATGGTCAATTAAGGCCAATTTAGCTTTCTTTGTGGTTCTGTAGTTTTCTTTTTGTCCAAATAGATTTGGAGAAATGAATTTAGTT
>NC_136527.1:65627018-65822018 GCF_053919585.1 Euprymna scolopes | reverse complement strand
TGTTGACATTGGGAAATTGTATATCATAATCTCTTTATTTTCTGTTCATTTTACAGGTAATGCAATTCTTAAAGATAAAAATTGATTAAATAAACAGGGAAATGAAACTATACAAAACTTTAATGTTCGAAATGCTGTGAATGTCCAAGGTTAATTATTTTGTACATAATTAAAGACATAAAGATGTAATCTTAATTCACTCATCTGTCGACCTTCCCAAATTTTAATCTACAGTTTCAACATTAGAATCATGTACATTTTAACCATGGAATACTTTGAACATGCGACAGCACTTACTGCTGTAAATATATAGTTGTACACCTAGGAGAAACAATTTTGATTGCACTTACAAATTTAATATCTTAGTCTGATAGAACTCTTATCTTTCTTTTACAGAGAAACAAAGATTCTGCTAAAATGCCGAAGTTTGAAGAGAAAGCATTTTGTTGCGATATATGTGGAAGAGGATATTCACAGGAAGCAAAATTAAAACAACATGTACGAATACACAATACAGAGAAGCAATATACTTGTGAAATATGCAGTAAATCATTTTTGGGGAAAGGAAACTTAAAAATACATATCCGAAGTCATACTGGAGAAAAGCCATTTTCTTGTGATGTATGTGGTAAATCGTATACAACTGAACAGAATCTAATTATACATATTCGACGTCATTCTGGAGAAAAGCCCTATTCCTGTGATGTGTGTGGAATGTCGTTAGCACTATTATCCACTATGAAAAACCATATTAGAACACATACGGGAGAGAAACCATATTCTTGTGAAATATGCAGTAAATCATTTTTGGAGAAAGGAAACTTAAAAATACATATCCGAAGTCATACTGGAGAAAAGCCATATTCTTGTGATGTATGTGGTAAATCATATACAACTAAACAGAATCTAACTATTCATATTCAAAGACATACTGAAGAAAAGCCATATTCTTGTGACCTGTGTGGGATGTCGTTTGCAGAGATGTCAATCATGAAAAAACATAGGAGAATACATACTGGAGAGAAACCATATTCTTGTGGTGTGTGTGGACTGTCTTTTGCAATATTGTCAACCATGAAAAACCATGTAAGAACACACACAGGAGAGAAGGCATATACTTGTGACAATGTGTGTGGAGCGTCATTTTCACAGAAATCGGGCTTAAAGACACACATAAGATTACACACTGAGGAAAAACCATATTCTTGTGTTGCATGTGGTGAATCGTATACAACTAAACAGGATCTAACTATACATATTCGAAGTCATTCTGGAGAGAATCCATATTCTTGTGAGGTGTGCGCGACATCTTTTACACAGAAATCGTCATTGAATAGACACATGAAAATGCACACCGAGGAGAAGCCATATTGTTGTAAAGTTTGTGGTAAATCATTTTGGGAAAAAAATAAATTAAATAAACATATCGAAACTCATACTGAAGAGAAGTGAAATTTTTAGGATTTCTTTTACACTTTTGCCCACTTTAACGGACAACCAAAAGTGAGACTATATTCTTTTATAATATGCTGTAAATAATTTTCCAAGAAAGGAAATTCAAATAAACATGAAAATATAGAAATCGAATGCTAGACACAAAAGTGAAACTACATTCTTTTAAAATACGCAGGAAACAATTTTCAAGGAAAGGAAATTCAAAGAAACAAGAAAATCTTGACATGAGGATACTTCTCCTTTGAAACACATCTTATGCCAAATGCCAAGTGATATTTACTATTTGAAATCTACATAAGACCTTCTTTGCATGAGTACACACTGACAGTAATGTGGCTCCACCTTGTATCGATTTTAATACAAATAGAAACATGTAATCTGATCTAAATACTAAATATGCAGATAATAATTATTCAAGAAAGGAAATTTAAATAAACATCAAAGTATAGAAATCGAATGCTAGACAAATATGTAAGCAAATCTTGACATAAGGATACTTCTCCTTTGAAACACATCTTATGCCAAATGCCAAGTGATAATTTTAATAAACATGACAATATAGAATGATTGAATGCTATGCGTGATTTCCCATCAGTCTATCTGTACAATGATTCCTTAGAAAATCTTTACATAAGGATACTTCTCCTTTGAAACACATCTTATGCCAAATGCCAAGTGATATTTACTATTTGAAAATTTACATAAGACCTTCTTTGCATGAGTACACACTGACAGTACTGTGGCTCCACCTTGTATTGATTTTAATACAAATAGAAACATGTAATCTAATCTAAATACTCAACTAAAACAAATCAATCCTGATCTAAAGAAGTCAGCAATATTTATTAAATATATACGCAGATAAAAATGTAATTGATAAAAAAATCTAGCGTTTCTTTAGGAAAGAAGTATCTGAACTAAAATTTAAAAAGGAGAGAAACAATATTTTTATGAAGTTTTTTTTACTATAATTTATATTTTTGTAGATTTTTTAATTGGTCAGAATTGTTATTTTGCATCCATCAGATTTTTCCTTATACAATTGAGACAAAAAATCAAAGACAATGTTAACAAATATATTACTCCCTTTTCGTTTTGCATGTTACTTGCTACAATTGCCAACTTACGCACACACTATTATATGCATATGCACATTTACAAAACATAAATCAATGGCTTGAACTGTGTCTACATAGAAAAACCATTGATTTTATTAAATGGACATTACATTTATTAATTTTATCAAATTTAATTTTTTGTAATTTAGTAATCAAGTCATCATTACGATTTGTAAGATCTGTTTATAATTCATGGCTCTTAAATAATCAACTCTGAACATTGTAGCTGACTGTCAAGAACAGCATTTGTGACCACAATATATACGATTTACAGGAGATTATAAAACACCAAACCACTGATGAATGAACAAAATCAACAAAAGCCATATCAAATATAAACAGGCATGAAACGATGCAGCGTGTCATGTTTTTTATGATGATCAGAAAATCTTTTTTAGATTGTGTCATTTTTTTTTAAGTCATGTTAGCCCATTTTTCGGTCATCTTTAAGAGTTTCATGTCAATCCTACATTCACACATTCATTACACGAGAGCACGTGACTAATGGCTATCGGCCTTGTTTCCATGATGATCAGAAAATCTATTTTAGATTGGTTGCATATCACTATTATAGATTCATAAAAATGTATTGCATCGAATTATTATTGACTTAAAAATGACTAATTTAATAAATGAATGCTGCAAGTAATTACTCTAATGCAACCATGCAAAAATGACAAAACACAGCAAGTGAAGTACATCAATTTGAATTGACATTCAATCATTTTTAAACAGCGCATGTGGATATTGGTAATCCTTTACTACCAGTAAAACACTATGGACTCTTTTCATATTATTCTTATTAAAATGCAGCATTTATAGAAATAAAAGATAGAAGCTGACATAACTGCACAGTATCGCCTTCTTTTGTTGAAACGTGGATATCACATGCGATTTCAGCTAGAAGTAGCCAATTCTAACCAAAGCAGTCATAACTTATATTCTTTATATCCAGATAACATCCACTGATTTCTGCAATAACAGATGCTAATGCACAAGTACTTGATTATTAATGGATGTATAGGAAGACACACACTTCAAAATAAGAGATTTGACACAGATTATGCAGTGGACACCTTAATTATTTAACTAATGTGTACATTTATAAGGATTTTTGGAAGTGTGAAAGAGTTTGGTTTAGAATGAAGAGAATTAAAACATCAATAGAAGCTTCGTATACAGGCCGATTCCAAGTTTAAGAGAAACAAATCTACAAATCTGGAATAACCATAAAGTATAGAAAAGTAAGAGAATGTTTTTCAATCATTATTTACAAAAAAATAATCATTTTTAATCAAAAAACAAAATCAAGACATGGAATTGAATTATGTTTTTGAGTATTTAAAATCATGATAACCCACAGCAAGGGATCTGCCAACAAACTGGTCATTACAGTACATTTTTTGAGATACACCAGTTTTTCCAGAAAGATAAAAATGTAAAAATAAAAAATAAAAAAATAAAATTAGTGTTTTCATTATGTAAAGTGACCAATGTAATTTCATCTGGGTAATGAAAACGTGTATGCTTCAGCACACAATACAACATTGCTCAAAACAGTGGTGTAGCTGAAATAAACGTCACCCAGGGCGGTCCATTCAAATAGCACCCCACTGACCCCCAGTTCGCTTTATGATAAAGGAGGGACCCCCCCCCCAAATGTAAACAGATGCTTTGTGAAATACGAAACGGTTCTTCTGCTCGGTTAATGTCAGTGCGTTATTTACGGAAAAACGGTTAAACTGCAGAAGCACCTGTTTAAAAGCTACACAAGTTCTATAATTGAATACCCCACCCAAAAAGAATGAAAAACATTAAAGTATGTTTTTGTAAACCACTTGTTAAAACTTACCGATAATATTATTAGAGTCCTAAAATATGGGATAAAAAATGAACGAATCGCTTAGTAAAATAGAGTTGTCTCCCTCAGAACGATGATAAATTGTAAAACAACACCAGTGTATATTATGACGAGTCACTTAGTAAATTGGTGAATAAATTAATGAATTAATTGTTTGTATGGAGAAGAAAAGCGGGCGTTGCAAATGCAGTCGAAGAGAAATGCTGAAAAAAAAAGGAAAAATCTGTTAGTAAATAAGATCTGAAAAGATGGTTTGAAAACAAAAAGACACATAACAGCCGACATAACATGAAGTGAATAAAATAAACTGCACATGTGGACATTGGTAAATAAAATAAAACAGAAGAGGATGAACTGATTATAATAAATAAAAGAAAAATAAATTTTCGTTTCTTTTATTGTTCACTCTGGTTTATAGTTGTATTTATATAAAACAAAAAAATAAATGGAATAGTGTTACAAAGTGGGACAAAGCCAATCCCAATAAACATTAGATAAAACGATTGTAATTTGATCTTGAAAAGCAAATATTAACTTTTGGAACATTTGAATGCAAAAAACGGCAATTCATAAAAGGATGAACTTTCGATAGTATAGTCCTACAATGAATGTTTTATAGTTTTCCTTGTGGTAAACTTGTCAATGAGATTGTCAAAATCTATTTGTCTTGTAAGTTCATTTTCAATGGACAGAACAGCCAGATCCAACAGTCTCGACTTTCTCATGGTTATAAGTTTCATTTTTGAGAAAGTTCTTTCACACAATCTCACAGAAACACATATTGTCAGAAGGAATTTTAGAGCCAGCGTAAGATATGGTAATGACTTTACAAATTCCCACGTGATGAAAACTGTAGAAATTGCAGTGCAGTCCAGTGATTGGCTTCTTCCAAGTTTATTAAAGCTGGATATATATATATGTCTTACCTTTGGTTATATACATATATATATATTAACTTTATTAGCTATATCAGTTCTTCTCCTGCACCGAAGAAGACCGAAGGATCGGTCGAAAATTTTGTGCTTTTGAAAGAAACGTTTCAGTTTTTTACTGAGTGACATTTTGTATTCCTACATGTCAAAAAATAAGACATAGATACAGAAAAGATATAAAGGATATAACATTTATATAGTTTTCGTATTGATTATATATATATATATATATATATATATATATAAGCTATTTCATTTTATTATTTACATATAACAAATACAGAATAGTTAAACATTAAAACACGTTTGCATTGCAGCAAAAATCGAGTTGTTTTTTTTTTGTTTTTTTTTGTTAGGCTATACAGTCAACTCATGAATTCCGTTTCGCTAACATTGAATTCCGTTCCTTTTTTAACATCCGTTCATGGCCGCTTTCTTCCTCTCTTCTCAAGATTGCCATATATATATATATATATATATATATATATATATATATATAAATATGTCTGTTTGTGCAATGTTAACAAAAGTCATGTATAAGACATATATATATATATGTATAAGACACATATATATATGTATAAGACAAGTTTATTAAAGCTGCTTGTTTCTCCCTTGCCGGCACAAAAATATGATATGGCTGAACGCCATAAAACTTTTTTAAATGCCATTTATTGCCTCTATTCTGGTATCCAACTCAATATGAAAACAGTTCAGACACTCTAGCGTTGCTTTCTCAGTCTTCTGCTGGAATGACAATCCAACATCTTTTGCTTCCTCTCCTGGCATTCTGTTCTTTCTTCTGATTCTTCTCTCTGTAGAGATATCAAGTTCTTCATATTTTAAGTACATTGTCAAAAATAATCGTACGTTGCTCTTCGAAAAATACTCTGAAAGCCCTTTGTTTGGTAGTAACCATGTCCAGGGTAATATCTGGTGTTTCTATGTACTCAATTGTGGATAATCTCTTCCTGTGTACTTTACTAACACATTCCAGCGATTGATTGACAGGGCGAAAAAAGTGTACAACGCCTGACTGACAAAAAAATGTTACACAAGTAGGGGTGTTAGAAAATGAATGTTTCCTACATAGATTCAAAGAATAGTTAGACCAAGGTAGAAAAACAGTTCTTGGATTAATGTCCTTGAATTCCGGCCATGCAGCATTATTGTACCCTTTATCGCAACAGAACTTTTCGTTTTCTAATTTCTTAAGGATCTCATAAGTCAATGCAGTAGCTGTTTTACCTTTCTAATGTAAAAATCCCAGGAATGACTCATGCAATTCAGCTGCACCATCGCGGATATGTACATATCTAATTATTGTTGACATTTAATCTGCATGCGAAACATCTGGTGTGCTATCAAAAAGTATACCAAAGTACGTTGGATTCTTGATGTCAACAACGAGTTTTCCAATCACATGTTTTGTCAAAAGAGAAATAAACTCAGGCGACATGTATGAACATATTGCCTGACTATCCACGCTTTTTTGGAGACTGAACAGATGCTCTTGTAACACTACATCATAGTGAGATAAAAATTCGACAAGTTCAAAGAAGTTACCTTTGTTTAATGATGGCATATTCTTCAGATGCTCTCTAAATGCCAGATTCTGTCCTGCAAGAAAAAGTTTCACGCCTAAAACTCTGTGCAGAATATCTCCGAAATTCGTTTTCTCTTTTTCCATAAGGGAAATGGCGCTGTATAGATAGCTTTTTTTCAGCTTCAGTCGTGACACCAGCATTTTCCAATTCCTCCCAGTAGGACAGATGGTGCGTTGACTGTCCATACTAAATAATTTTGGGGTTGAACTTCAACCAGGCTTTAAAATCAGTGACGAAAGCAGATGTTCCTGGATCTTGGTCATCTTTAGCAAACAAGCGACAGCAAAAAAGAGAAATAAACTCGTTCTGTGATTCAGGCGACATGTATGACCATATTGCTTGACTATCCACGCCATATATATATATATATATTTATATATATATATTTTTTAAATTGACGTAAACTTTACTTGATACAACAAAACTTTGAAATTGTTAGAAGATTTTTCGAAATTTTTTGACGAATGCTGAATAGGATACCCCTGATATATAACTTTTCTTCAATTGAATAATTCCATAAACACTCAAATATGAACAGGTAAAATTATGGAGGAATACCAGGCGAATAAAAGGACATATGAATTAAATCAGTTACATTAAATTTAGCTTAAATTTGTAGCTTTTGAAAACATAAGAAGTACGGACTTTCGTTTTGCCGGCGCTATATATAATACATATATATATATGTATATATGTATATGTATATGTAATATATATGTATATGTAATATATATGTATATGTAATATATATATATATTACATATATATATATATGTAATATATATATATAATATACATATGTAATATATATATGTAATATATAATATATATATATGTAATATATATATATATATATATATGTAATATATATATGTAATATATATATATGTAATATATATATATATGTAATATATAATATATATATGTAATATATAATATATATGTAATATATATATATGTAATATATATATATATATGTTATATATATGTTATATATATATATATGTAATATATATATATGTAATACATAATATATATATATGTAATACATAATATATATATGTAATATATAATATATATATATGTAATATATATATGTAATATATAATATATATATATGTAATATATATATATATAATATATATATATATGTAATATATATATATATAATATATAATATATATATATATGTAATATATATATATGTAATATATAATATATATATGTAATATATAATATATATATATGTAATATATATATATGTAATATAAAATATATATATGTAATATATATATGTAATATATAATATATATATATGTAATATATATATGTAATATATAATATATATATATGTAATATATATATGTAATATATAATATATATATATGAAATATATATATATGTAATATATATATATGTAATATATAATATATATATATGTAATATATATATATATATATGTGTAATATATAATATATATATATATGTAATATATATATATGTAATATATATATATGTAATATATATATATATGTAATATATAAAATATATGTAATATATATATGTAATATATATATATGTAATATATAATATATATATATGTAATATATATATATGTAATATATATATGTAATATATAATATATAAAGGTAATATATATATATATAATATATATATGTAATATATAATATATAAAGGTAATATATATATATAATATATATATGTAAAATATAATATATAAATATGTAATATATATATGTAGTATATATATGCAGTATACATATGTAATCTATATATATGTAATCTATATATGTAATATATATATGTAATATATGTATGTAATATATGTGTAATATATGTATGTAATATATAATATGTATATGTAATATATAATATCTATATTTATATGTAATATATAATATATATATGTAATATATAATATATATATGTAATATATAATATATATATGTAATATATAATATATATACGTAATATACAATATGTATACGTAATATATAATATATGTATACGTAATATATAATATATATATATATATATAAGTAATATATAATATATATATGCATTATATAATAAAAATATGTAATATATAATATAGATATGTAATACATATATATATGTAATATATAATATATATATGTAATATATAATATATATATGTAATATATAATATATATGTAATATATAATATATATAATATATATATGTAATATCATATATATATGTAATATATATATACATATATGATATAATATATATATGTAATATATATGTAATATATCATATATATATGTAATATATGTATGTAATATATAATATATATATGTAATATATATGGATTATATGTAATATATATATGTAATATATATGTAATATATATTTATGTAATATATATATATTTAATATATATATGTAATATATATTTACCTAATATATGTGTAATATATATATGTAATATATATATGTAATATATATATATATGTAATATATAAATGTAATATATATACAATATATGTATATGTTATATACATATGTAATATATATATATAATATGTATATATATATATATCTAATACATATATATAATATATATACGTAATATATATATGTAATATATCTATATGTTAGATATCTATATGTAATATATATTTTTGTAACATATATATATGTAATATATATATGTAATATATATACGTGATATAGATATGTATGTAATATATGTGTAATGTATATATGTAATATATATATATGTAATATATATATATATGTAATATCTATATAATATGTATTTGTAATATATATATGTAATATATATATATGTATTATATATATGTAATATATATATGTGATATATATATGTAATATATATAATACATGTAATAAATATATGTAATATATATATAATACATGTAATAAATATATGTAATATATATATAATATATATATATGTAATATATATATGTAATATATATGTAATATATATGTTATATATATGTAATATATATATGAAAGGTATATATGTAAAATATATATATTTAATATATATATATATATATATGTAATATATATACATGCAATATATATATGTAATATATATGTGTAATATATATGTAATATAGATATATGTAATATATATGTAACATAGATATATGTAAAAAATGTATATGTAATATATATGTAATATGTATATATGTAATATGTATATATGTAATATGTATATATGTAATATTTATATATGTAATATTTATATATGTAATATTTATATACGTAATATTTATATACGTAATATTTATATATGTAATATTTATATATGTAATATATATATGTAATATTTATATATGTAATATATATATATATGTAATATATATGTATGTTATATGTATATATGTAATATATATACATGTAATATATTTATGTAATATATATGTAATATATATGTAATATATATATATATATATATATAATATATATATGCAATATATATATGCAATATATATATGTAATATAAATCTTTGTAATATATATATGCAATATATAGATAATATAAATATATGTAATACATATATATGCAATATATATATGTAATATATATATGTAATATAAATATATGTAATATAAATATATGTAATATATATATATATGTATGTAATTTATATATATATGTAATATATATATTACATATATATATATGTAATATTTATATGTAATATATATATGTGTAAAATTTATATATGTAATATATATATGTAATATATATCTTATATATATATATGTAATATATATGTAATATATATATATATGTAATACATGGTATCTACATATGTAATAGATAATATGTTATATATTATGTAATATATAATATATATGTGATATATAATATATATATATGTGATATATAATATATATGTGATATATAATATATATATATGTAATATATAATATATATATATATGTAATATATAATATATATATACGTAATATAATATATATATATACGTAATATATAATATATATACGTAATATATAATATATATATGTAATATATAATATATATATGTAATATATAATATATATATGTAATATATAATATATGTAATATATAATATATATACGTAATATATAATATATATATATGTAATATATAATATATATATATGTAATATATAATATATATATGTAATATATAATATATATAATATCTATTATATATATGTAATATATAATATATATATGTAATATATAATATATATATACGTAATTTCTAATATATATACGTAATATATAATATATATACGTAATATATAATATATATATGTAATATATAATATATATATATACGTAATATATATATATACGTAATATATAATATATATATATGTAATATATAATATGTGTATACGTAATATATAATATATGTATACGTAATATCTAATATATGTATGCGTAATATATAATATAAATATGAATATGTAATATATAATATATACATATATAATATATATATGTAATATCTAATATATATATGTTATATATAATATATATATGTAATTTATTATATATGTACGCAATATATAATATATATATGTACTATCTAATATGTATATATGTAATATATAATATATATACGTAATTTATAATATATATACGTAATATATAATATATATATGAAATATATAATATATATATATACGTAATATATAATATATATACGTAATATATAATATATATATGTAATATATAATATGTGTATACGTAATATATAATATGTGTATACGTAATATATAATATATGTATACGTAATATATAATATATGTATACGTAATATATAATATATATATGTATATGTAATATATAATATATACATATATAATATATATATGTAATATATAATATATACATATATAATATATATATATGTAATATATAATATATATATGTAATCTGTATATATAGAATGTAACTCTTGGTTCGTTCGCAATTAATAATCTTAAGAACCACTTGACGGATGGCCGTCACGTTTTGGTATAATATGTTTACTGTATTCATGTGTGTTTGTATATATTAATTTTTTATTATAACATTATACTTTTTTTTCTAAAATAAATAGGGTGTTTTCTTTGTACCTATAGGTTATTTTTTTTATTTAGGGACAATTATTTATTACCGCTTTCCATCACGTGCCCGGTTTTTCCAATTTAGCGGTTTTCCTGCTAGATCTTGACATTTCGTTTGCAATCTAGCGGGGAAATCTATCTAGAAAATCTGGAGATATTTGGCACCCACACACCCGAAATTTTAGATTAAAAAAATAAAGAAATGCACTTGAAAATACTTTAAAACATAAAATAAATTCATGTAAGTAAAATTGAAGTAGCATTTGGTAACAATTATTTATTGATTATTTATTTTGTGTTTCACCTTTTTTTTTCGGCTAACGGGGGGGGGGAAATTCCAACCTCCGTAGTATACTTGAAAATACGATCAAAGCGACCCCCCTTAATTTAGAAGTATTTATTCGAAAATTCTTAAAAGCATGAAACAACAGCAAAAAAACTTATACCAAGCACAGTAGAATTTAATTATCTACCAACTTAAATACTTTTAACATGCTTAAACAAAGTTTTTGTAGTTTTATTTTTCTAATTTCAAAATATGTTGCACCATTATTGTGATGTTTAATTTGCAGTATATTTCAATTTAACTTTTATTATAAAAAGTTTGACTTTATGATTTGTTTCTTGCAAAAAAAAAAATACCCTCCCTGAAAAAACAGGTAAAACTAGCTGAAAGAATATGTAAGCCTTCTGAGGAGCTAACCGCTTCAATATAATTCCAGAAACATATAGTGAGAAAACACGGAACATTTTATATATTGAACATACCATATTTATATTTTTTATGGTAGGAAGTTAAAATATGGATTTGGGGGTGGGTGAATTAGCGATTTTTGAAAATTTCAGACGATAAGTTAAAAATCTAGCGATTTTCTGGAGATTTCTTTCTCCTGATCTTGCGGTATTTTTTAAAAAATATATCATTAAAAGGATATTCTTAATGTAAACAGAATGTGTTTACAATATCGGTAAATTTTCAATGGAACCATGTGATTGAAATTTAATTTAAATTAACCACACGTGGTCGCTTTCCTATCAAATATTCGTCGAAAAATGGTAGGTACAGACAAAATGAATGCCGACGCTCAAAGTGTATAAACATTTTGGGGTTTGTATTACTGTACACATAGATTCGAAAAAGTTGTCAAAAAACAAATATATTACAAATAAATGTTATCAGTTAAGATAAGTTATTTTTCTACCAAATTGGATATATTTTTTGTGTTTTTATTCAATGTAACGTTCATTCAGCTCGAAAAACATAGTGTTTACCGATGTATTGGAAAATTCAAAATGGCGCCCGACGCTCTCTTTAACACGGTAAGTTTGGGAAAAGGTGTTATAAATAATAAAGTAGACGAAATACTATTAAAAAAACCACCGAATATATGCCAAACTATGTCACGGTAACATATATTGAGCGAATTTCTAACGCGCCCCAAACACAATACCCCCCCCCCGCTCGTGCCCCCAATGTGAACAGTAAAATCTTCGAAAAGTGTTAAATGGTGTTCTAATTAGTAAATGTCGGTGCGTTACTTACGGAGAAACGGTTAACTAAACTGCAGAAGCACCTATTAAGCCACATAAGTTCTCTAATTGAATCCCCTTCCTGCAAAAAAAGAATGAAAAACATAAAGATGTTTGGTGCTTATGTTTTTGTAAACCGCATTAAAAACTACGTGAGACAAAAAAAAGGTCCCCCAATTTGTTGTACTTTTCTTTAACTAAAAAAATGTCTATAATTTTTTTATTGGTACGCCATGATAGAAGGCAGTTTGCTAGGTGAAGCAAGCCGTTGTTCATGTTGCAGCGCATGCATGTAGCGTAAATGGAAGCTGCAAAATGGTGGAAAGTTATTCGTGGGTTCAGGGGTTAATACCATGCGAACAGTAAATTTGCCCCAAGTTTGACTATCAGATTCGTTGTCAGCGACCTCAATTACCTATAAAAAAAAACAAATTAGAGTTGTCGGTATTCTGTTGTAGCGGATCTGGATATTTACCGAAAAATGAATTTCTCGCATACCATTCAGGAAATTAAAGATTCAATTAGATTCCTATTTCAGTCACCTAAATTATTTAGGGTGAAATGAGTTTAGGAATTTATAGCCAATCCTAAATTTTTTTTTTTTTGCTTAAGAAAAATAGCATTAATAGTTAGGTAAAATTTGCATAGAATGCTCTGCTCTACAGTTGTAAAAATGGAACGGAAATTTGCATTTCATTCCCTTTTAAATTCGGTACATTTTTACATTACATCAAACACATCGTTCACATTCGACACGTCAACTTTTATAGCTTTTCGGGTATGCTGACAAGGTTCGGTTGTCTATTCCAAAACCTGTTCTTAACATAGATAGATTGGAATGTTTATTCGTTGTAAACGTACCCGACAGCCTATAAATGTCGACATTTCCATGAATGGTAAGTTGGACTCATGTAAAAAATAACAAAAAGATATACCGAACTGATGTTTTTGTTTAAAAATGGAATTATTTTCCTTTCATTATTAACTTTTATATATATATATATATATATATATATATATATATATATATATATATATATATATATATATATATATATATACACATAAAGTACAATTGTTGAATGTTACTGTTTTGGTTATATTTGTTTGGGGGGCACAATTAAAAAATTAAGAAAGATTAAAATGGAGCAAAATTTAAGTTTCTGTTCCATTTTTACAACAACTGTGAAACACCGCATACTCAGCAAGTTTTATCGTAATTTATAAGCATAATGTTGAAACACTAAATCAACATTTTATTTATTTTTTGCATAATTAATGATGGAAGTATTTTTTCTGTTTATTTTCTGAACATCTGTTAAAAAAATAATTTGTACATTCTCTTGAAAAAAAGAATCAAACTTTCCTCTACTTTCACCTAACTATTTACAGTGTACATGTAAAGCATTCATCTGTTCTTTTTATTATAAAAATTCGGTTTTAAAAGAGAAACGTTTACTGCCAAATTTCTTTTTAAAAAAAGTGCAAGTTTTCCTGAAAAAAAAACTTTCACCTAACAATTTATGGTAAACATTAATCTTTTTTTTGGGGAAAAAAATAAATTGATAAAAAAATTGCAAAAAATAATAAAAGTAAATAAGCGAACAAAATGCAATTTTTCTTGAGGAATGTGTTCCATTTTAACAAACTAAGCCACAGCAACGCGTGGCAGGGTACAGCTAGTATATAATATATATATATATATATATATATATGTATGTATATATATGTATATATATATGTATATATATATGTATATATATATATGTATATATATGTAATATATATATATGTAATATATATATATGTAATATATATATATATATGTATATATATATGTAATATATATATATGTAATATATATGTATATATATATGTAATATATATATATGTAATATATATGTATATATATATGTAATATATATATGTAATATATATATATATATATATATGTATATATATATGTATATATATATGTAATATATATATGTAATATATATATATATGTATATATATATGTATATATATATATATGTAATATATATATGTAATATATATATGTAATATATATATGTAATATATATATATATATGTATATATATGTATATATATATATGCAATATATATATGTAAAATATATATATATGTATATATATATGTATATATATATATGTAATATATATATATATATGTATATATATGTATATATATGTATATATATATATGTAATATATATATATATGTAATATATATATATATATGTAATATTATATATATATGTAATATGTAATATATATATATGTAATATGTAATATTATATACATATGTAATATGTAATATTATATATATATGTAATATTATATATATATGTAATATTATATATATATGTAATATTATATATATATGTAATATATAATATATATATATAATATATATATATGAAATATATAATATATATATGCAATATTTAATATATATATGCAATATATAATATATATATGCAATATATAATATATATATGCAATATATAATATATATATGCAATATATAATATATATATATATTTAATATAATATATATATGTAATATATAATTTATATTTAATATAATATACATGTAATATATAATATATATATTTAATATAATATATATATGTAATATATAATATATATTTAATATAATATATATATGTAATATATAATATATATTTAATAAAATATATATATATGTAATATATAATATACATTTAATATAATATATATATGTAATATAATATATATATTTAATATATAATATATATTTAATATAATATATATATATATGTAATATATAATATATATTTAATATATTATATGTAATATAATATATATATTTAATATATTATATGTAATATAATATATATCTAATATATAATATATATTTAATATATTATATGTAATATAATATATATATGTAATATAATATATATATGTAATATAATATATATATGTAATATATAATATATATTTAATATAATATATATATGTAATATATAATATATAATTAATATATTATATGTAATATAATATATATATGTAATATATAATATATATGTAATATATAATATATATAATATATATATGTAACATATAATACATATATGTAATATAATATATATATATGTAATATATTATATATATATGTAATATATAATATATATATTTAATATATAATATATATATTTAATATATAATATATATATGTAATATATAATATATATATGTAATATATAATATATATATGTAATATATAATATATATATGTAATATATAATATATATATGTAATATATAATATATATATGTAATATATAATATATATATGTAATATATAATATATATATGTAATATATAATATATATATGTAATATATAATATATATATGTAATATATAATATATATATGTAATATATAATATTTATATGTAATATATAATATATATGTAATATATAATATATATATATATATGTAATATATAATATATATATATATGTAATATATAATATATATATATGTAATATATAATATATATATGTAATATATAATATATATATGTAATATATAATATATATATGTAATATATAATATATATATATGTAATATATAATATATATATGTAATATAAAATAGATATATATGTAATATAAAATATATATATATGTAATATATAATATATATATGTAATATAAAATATATATATATGTAATATATAATATATATATGTAATATATAATAATAATATGTAATATATAATATATATATGTAATATAAAATATATATATGTAATATATAATATATATATGTAATATATAATATATATATGAAATATATAATATTTATATGTAATATATAATATATATATGTAATATATAATATATGTAATATATAATATATATGTAATATATAATATATATGTAATATATAATATATATGTAATATATAATATATATGTAATATATAATATATATGTTATATATAATATATATGTTATATATAATATATATATGTAATATATAATATATATATGTAATATATAATATATATGTAATGTATAATATATATATGTAATATATAATATATATATATAATATATAATATATATGTAATATATAATCTATATGTAATATATAATATATATATGTAATATATAATATATATATGTAATATATAATATATATATGTAATATATAATATATATATGTAATATAATATATATATATATGTAGTAGATAATATATATATGTAATATATAATATATATATGTAATATATAATATATATATGTAATATATAATATATATATGTAATATATAATATATATATGTAATATATAATATATATATGTAATATATAATATATATATGTAATATATAATATATATATGTAATATATAATATATATATGTAATATATAATATATATATGTAATATATAATATATATATGTAATAGATAATATATATATGTAATATATAATATATATGTAATATATAATATATATGTAATATATAATATATTATGTAATATATAATATATATGTAATATATAATATATATGTAATATATAATATATATGTAATATATATATGTAATATATAATATATATGTAATATATATATATATATATATAATATATATGTAATATATATATATATGTAATATATAATATATATTTAATATATATATATGTAATATATAATATATATGTAATATATAATATAATATGTATGTAAAATAATATGTATGTAATATAATATATATATATATGTAATATATAATATATATGTAATATAATATATATATGTAATATATATATGTAATATAATATATATATATATGTAATCTATAATATATATATGCGTAATATACATATACTATAATATATATATGTAATATAATATATATACGTAATATATATATGTAATATAATATATATACGTAATATATATATGTAATATAATATATATATGTAATATGATATATATATGTAATATAATATATATATGTAATATAATATATATATGTAATATAATATATATGTAATATAGTATATATATGTAATATGATATATATATACAAATATATATGTGTAATATATAATATATATATAATTTATGTTATATATTACACATATATATGGACCCTCATCCGGTGTTTAACAATATCAATAGTGACAGTTTTCCTCCCTTGACACTTCACTTGCTAACCATCGAATGCCACTACTTCACCCTTCCCTATCCATCTTCTGACCAGGGTCGTGTGCACCATGGTAGTGGTACAGCAAGTATCGATCAGGGCCATAACTTCCCGTCATTCCACTACGATCTTCTGCTTGGGCATCTGCTGTGAATGCACCACTATTCCTGAACTCGTGCATTTCACCACTAAATGGCCTCTCTGATTGCATTTATAACACACTGCCTGTGGCAAGAACTTTCTGCAGTCTCTTCTCATGTGTGGTCTCCCACATTTGAAGCATGCCACCCGCGCATTCGGTAGACTCCTACCCACATCCTGCTGTACCGTTGCTGTTGTCCCCCCAGACTCCATGGGCTGGGTGCTCACCAAGATCTTTGCAGTTTTGAGCAGCTCACTCACATCCAGTGTCTCCACTCCCGGGACCTGCTGCAAATGTTTCGATATCTCTTCTGGGAACCCATTAATGAATGTCATTTTGACTATGTGACTCATGGCGTGTCTCCTGATGCCCGACAACTCAACCAATTTCCTTATCTCGTTCACGTAGACATCAACAGATTTACCAGTCCACCTCTTCTTCAACTTATTAAAAACCTCCAAAGGCCCCTGTGCAAAAGCTTTGATCAGTCGACCCTTGATGGCATCTGCGTCACCTGATCTTGCTTGCTGAGCTCCAAATAGAGGGCCAGTGCGTCCACTTCTAAAAACAGTGGTATTACTGTGGCCATATCGTTCAACATTGAATCCTTGCCACAAGGTCCACTTTTTTAAGCCACGCCCCCACATCTCTGTCGCTATTAAAAGGCTTAATTATGTTGCTTAAGCCAGCGTTGGTCATCGCCGAAATAGCTTGTGCCTCCCGAGTGGGATGGATTCACCTGAAACACACAAAAGGGAATAAATCCGAGAAAGTAGAATCTCCACTCCCGTTGCATCTACTCTCCTGCCAGATCTGGAATCTCTCTCCAGCACCTAAAAATGAAGCTCGTTTTGTAGTTTCCAGCTTCACGCGCACAAGATTTTGCGAGAACGCACATAATAAAATGCTGGCCGCCATCTTTGTTTTTCCTTTTCTCGGCCTGAACTCACTCGCTGGACGCTGCACTAGGTGTGCCAGAAATTTTGTGAAAGATATTTAATAATTCCACCCCGTCTTTCCAAGCTTATAACTCCTTGAAAAATGTAATTCAAGCCTTTTTTTTTTTTAATTAAAGGAGCAAGGACCAAGGTTTCATTAAAAAAAAAAAATAAAAAACAAAGAACGTGTTTAAAAAAAAAAAGAAAAAGGTTTTAAACTTCAGACTTTACAGGTAAATTTTTTAAAAACACTACTTTTTTGTTTTCAATTTGAATATATTATTTATTGATATTTTATCTTCGATTTGTGATATATAACACTTTGGTGAGTAAATTAATTATCTACGTTTTAATAGACATTTCCAAATTGGAGGCGTGAATTAATTCGACCCCCTGTTTTTCCAAGCTTATAACTACTCGAAAAATGTAATTCAAGCCCTAATGTTTTTTTTTCAATTAAAGGAGCAAGGACCAAGATTTCATTAAAAAAAAAGAAAAGAAAAAACAAACAACGTGTTTTTCTTTTTTTAAAAAAAGGTAAATTTCTAAAAGAAACACTACTTTTTTGTCTTTTAAATTTTAATATATTGTTTATTGATCTTTTATCTTCAATTTGTGATATATGAAACTTTGGTGAGTAAATTAATTATTTACTTTTTAATAGACACTTGAAAATGGGGGGGGACGTGAATTTTAAATAAAAAAACCGTTTAGCTAAAATATTATATTCGGTTTATTGGAAAGAGCATAAAATTTCACATTGACCCTGAAAATATCGTAAAAATAGAATCATTAGAAAAATTTTGATAGATTTTTAAAAAAATATTTCTATTACTTTTAAAACAACTTTAATAGTTTATTTTGGAAGTATATTCCATAAAGAAAATAAACAACCCACTTTTAAAAGAGAAATTACGAGTTTTTTTTAATATTTTATTCGCAGTTTCGTGTTAGGAGTGTCACGCTGCACACCCACGGTAAGACTTCTGTTTTTCTTAGCAACTTCTGACCACACTGACGTTAAATAAATATTAACATAAACTGATGCAATATTCACATTTTTATATGTTCGTTCTTGTTGTTCAATTTGATTTATGAATAAATCGTTTTCTCCATACAAACACTCAGTAAAATCTTTGTTTTTATCCCAACTCATATTAAGTGATTTGATTTTTTCATTTAACAATTAGGTATGTTTTTTATTGTTAAAAAGATACTAATAGATTTTAGAAATAAAATCGTAATATGTAACTGACACGTTACGATAAAGAAGTAATAAAAAATTAGAAATCATAATAAATAAAAATAATTATTTTAATTTTCTGCGAAATTGCTTTTCCGGTCGCCATTTTAAATGTCAACTTCCACGCGTCAAACTCATCTCGTTTGAATTAACATATTTTATTATTGTTTCTTTGTTGAAAACAGATTGCCAAACAAAATGTAAGTATCATTTGAATTTAAATACTTTTAAATGTTCTTTTTTACTATAGAGGCGCGTCCAAACCATTACGTTTCCTTTTTGCTCTGATATGATTTAAAAATGAGTCAACATTCCGTGTTTGCATATAAACGAATAATGGTAATCAGAATTCTCTGCACTCCGATATATTTTTTTAATTTTTATTTCTTTTGCAATCATGTAGTTTAACTCATTCTTATCCGCAATAACATAAACCGGAAGTCTATCTACACTGTGATAGAATGATTCTCGGGTTTGTATTAATGTACACAGATTCGAAAAAGTTGTCAAAAAACAAATATAAATAGAAATGAGTCAACATTCCGCAATAACATAAACCGGAAGTCGATCTACACTGTGATCTCGTACCCGTTCGTAACAGTTCCGACTTATTTCCTTTCAGTATTGACTTTAAATATATTCACCTTTATTTATTTATGGTAATCTCCAAAAATACCGTTAGGGCTTACAACATGGCCGCCAGAAGAGTCACGTGATCCGGTTGATCCAAAACATGAATCGTGCAAATGGAAAACGCAGCCTTGAAGGCAAACTTTGACAAACAATCACAATTTGTTTGTATTTACTTTTTTGTTGATATAATGTTGTTATAAAAATAGGCAAACTTTGAGAAACAATCTTAGGTTGTTTTTAGTTAAAACAGTGTTTATAAAAAGTATTTTATTCAGAACAAACAAGTTTGTTTGTCAAAGTTTGCTTTTAATTTGCGTTTTCCGGTTTCGTAATACGGCGATTCATGTTTTGGATCAACTGGATCACGTGACTCTTCTGGCGGCCATGTTGTAAGCCCTAACGGTATTTTTGGAGATTGCCTTATTTATTTATTGTAAGTAAATATAAATTTATTACTTTTATTATTGTTTTTTTTATTGCATATTTTGAAAATATGCTGTCTTTAAATGAATGTATTGCTTTCTAAATATATATATATATATATATATATATATATATATATATATATATATATATATATATATACAAATTACAATAAGTTTACTAAGGTAATCAAAATGGTAAACTTAAAATATATTATAAATATTAAAGAGTTAATATTTACAAGTAAAGTAATCTCAACCAGATGTAAAAGCCCAATAAAACCGAAAAGGAAATAGAGCTTATAATATGAACAAAAGATTAATAAAACATGTTAAAAAACGTCTTGAAAAAGAGTTAAAAACATATTTAATTTTAAAAAGGAAGCACAAGATAAGTGGATAGTCCTTAATCCGCGGAGTTTCGAAGAAATACTCTCCTTCTCATCAGAGGGCAGGAATTAGCAAAATGCGGGATCGGATTTTGCATGTAAAAGTATTTAATGAAACTACAAGTAAATCACAGATCTTACTTGGTTAAAAAAAGGGTGAGGTAAGGGGAATAGGAGGTAAAAGAAAAATGATAAAAAGATTTCACATGAATGGATAGTCCGGTGAAGGGTAAAAAATCCAAGAATGGTAAAATCCAAACACGGTCGAATTAAAAATTTCCAATCCAACAGGTAAGTTCCAAATAGTCCAAAATGATCCAAAGGGCAGAATTCCTTGGAAAAAATCACAAATGAAATGAGTTCCAAATCATTAAAAGAAAAGTTCAAATGTGTACAGAAAAAGCACTGGAGAGAATATTTAAAACACGTCTTAATTTACTTGATTCCTCCGGCCTTGGCAGACATGTTTTAAATATTCTCTCCAGAAAAAAAAACAGTGTTGGAAGTAGAATAGACCCTTGTCAAACACTGGCATTGATAGGAAAAGCAAATGAAGATCTAGTTACTCATAAGCATTGATCAGGAAGAAAAGATCTAATGTCAACAGCTTTACCACCAATATAATAATCTCAAAGTTTATGTAGAAGTCCAGGATGCCACACTTTTTTGAATACCTTTAAAATGCCAATGTCTCTACCCTTTCTCCCTTTTTATTAATAATTTGACAGAACCATTAAGTTACAACAGAACATAGATCAGCTATTGAACGAAAACTACAAAAGCTAATAAAGAGACCCAGACTTTCCAGAATATAAACAAAGTTTCCATTAAACAGCACTGAGACAAGAAGATTGAACCATTTTGAGAGAATAGTAGAAAGTTCAAGACTACAACGTTTGTGAACAACAAACCAGGACCGAACGCCTGAGACTCGTCAACACTAACAAGAATTTCAGCAACAATATTTTGATTAATAATTACAGAATCTAGAGATTAAACAATTTCTGAATTTTGGAAAGAAACTTTGCAAGAAAATCATCACAATTCTGAGAGAATTGTTATCAAAACGACATGCAAAGAGATCAGCTCTTTGATTAGAAGTTTAAATGATGAAAGCCATTAAAAAGAGTATGAATAACATACTTGCGACTATTTGTAACACTATTATAGATCCTCCAAACATCACAAGGACCAACCTTTGGAGATAAAAGAATCATGAATACTTTGAGAATAGCTAGCCGGAGCCATACCACAAATAGGATTCCATGGAACGTCATATAGGAAGTTTTGAAGTGCATCCCAATCAGTTTTACTGGAGTTAAGCGTCTTAATATGGAATGGATGATCTATTATAGGACAGAAGAGTGAAAAAGATCAGGAAAAGATTGTTAATGGATTTCATTATCAGGAAAACGTTTAAGGAAGGTGACAATTTTTGACGAATGATGAGATAGAAATGTTCAGTCATGAATACTTTGAAAATAGCTAGCCAACTTTAAATGTTGCTTTCTTGCATACATTGTTAACTCTTCTTTAGGACTGTCAGAGAACAATCGTGAAGGAACCGATTAAAGTAATGATTATGATAGGCAAGGGTAGAAGCACCAACAGATGAAGACCACAGAGGAGAATAAGGTTTGCTTTGAAACTGATGATGAAACTGGAAGGCAAAACTCAGTAACCTCTTTAACAGCATCATCTGGAGACATACCAAAACTAGGACTCCATGGAACGTCATATAGGAAGTTGTGAAGTGCATCCAATTAGCTTTACTGGAGTTAAGCGTCTTAATATGGAATGGATTTCATTATCAGGAAAACGTTTAGGGAAGGTGACAATTTTGGACAAATGATGAGATGAAAATGTTCAGACGGATTTCATTAGCAAGGTCTGTGCGATTAGAGTGTGACAGCCTAGCAAAATGGTGAATTAGTCTCAATAATGGCAAAAATGTGATATCTGTGCTAAAAACTGAACATCAGGAAGGTTTGACTTGAAACACCTGATGTAAGAAATAATAGTGTTCTTGTATGGATCTGTAGAAAGAATAATAAGTAAAAAGGTTTGAAAAGTAACATGACTTCAAAACAAATAAACCCTGAAAGAAATAACATTTGATCATCTGAGCTTCAAACATTCTAACTAAAATGATAAACACTTTGAGATAGCAATAGAGAAAAAACATATTACTAAGCTGGCCAAAAAATGTCTACCTCTAAAATCGTATTTTCACTAACTATAAACAATTGATTTTATCTCAATAAAGAAACTTTATAATACTGCAGAGGCGGGTCAGAGAAAATAACAAAAAGAAACAAATTGGAGGCAATATGAATGGATTTTTATAATAAAATAAAATCATCCAAAAATCATAATGAGATTGACGTCCTCAAAATTCTGTTAAAGATTTGCATTGCATGATATATCATTTTGTGAAGATCACAATATACGCTTAAGTATCGGTCGATAACTGGCGCTCACAGGCATCTCTATTGAATGGCTATCAACAACGCTTTGAATCTTTATTTTACCTTAAAAATCTGAATATATCTAATAGTATCTGAATTTATATTTTGATTGAAAAATTTAAATGTTTCAAATAATATCTGGATCTTTATTTTGATTTAAAAATCTGAATGTATCAAATATAATCTGGATCTTTATCTTCATTGAAAAATTTGAATGTTTCAAATAATATCTGAATCGATTTTGATTTAAAAATCTAAATGTGTCGAATAATATTTTAATCTTTATTTTGATTTAAAAATCTGAATGTATCAAATAATATCTGAATCTTTATTTTGATTTAAAAATCTGAATGTATCAAATAATATCTGAATCTTTATTTTGATTTAAAAATCTGAATGTATCAAATAATATCTGAATCTTTATTTTGATTTAAAAATCTGAATGTATCAAATAATATCTGAATCTTTATTTTGATTTAAAAATCTGAATGTATCAAATAGTATCATGATGTTTATTTTGATTTAAAAATCTGAATGTATCAAATATTAGTCTTGTTGTTTGAGGAAGTTAAGCATTTTCAGATTGATTAATAATTCTAACGTATAAGTGAGGAACATGAAGAGATTCTGTGTCGATAATTTTGCAGTTCAGTTCTTTTGAAAATTCTTTAAACCTTGTATCATAGTACTGCTCTCAGGAAATCCAGATTCACTACGCATTTGTCATAGAGTGCAGTGATCATCTCAGCAACTTATTTATTTATTCGTTTCTTTATGCTTTATATTTTTTGTTTTCAGTGGACTTAGTGCATAAAATGCATTGTTAATGTTATTTTTTAGTGAAATACCTTTTGTTCGGGTGTCGATGATTTAATTCTATGCCAATCATTCTAATGAGGTGAGGAGTGTTTTTGAGGTCAGATATTAGCATTTAATACACAAGATTCGAGCCTTGTTATTATGAATAACTAAAGAAATGAGGCCAGAAAAGTGGCTTTTTGTGAAGTATTGGAAAATCGATTTACACATGCATCCTAATATCCTGAATAATGTAATTTAATAATATGAATTGTTATGCAAGTCTATTTTACAAACGTATATCTTCCTGTGTCGATTCGGGGTCCTGGATATGACCTTAAACTATATCCAGTGGTGAGGCCCCAGCTTGTGGGCTGTGGGGAGTGTGGAGCCACCCTTTAATTACCATTGCTCCCAGGTCCACTCTGACCCGGAGTGGTAATCCTTTTAGGGTCCCAACTATGGGTTAAATAGAAACCGACGTGAAAATAACAAATATATTCTATTAAAAAAATTTTTCTTCAAAATCTTTGGATTCCGCATTAAATAACCCGAAAAGGGTTGATATGCCGTAAAACAAAAACAACCAATCAATCCTGTGTCAATTCCTATCATACTGTTGACATTGGCAAGCTATATATCATAATCTATTTTTATTTTCTATTTGTTTACAGATAATCCAATTAGAAAATTCATTCTTAAAGATTTAAATGGATTAAATAAAACAGGATAACAAAAACAATACAAATCTGAAATGATCGAAATGCTCTAAATGTCAAAGGTGCTTAATTTTTAGAAATAATTAAAGACATAAAGATGTAATCTTAATTTACTCATCTGCCCCATCTGATCTTCCCAAATTAGAATGTACAGTTTCAACATTACAATCATTTGTATTTTAACCATAGAATCCTTTGAACATGCGACAACACTTACTGCTGTAAATATATAATTGAACACTAAGGAGAAACAATTTTGCTTGCACTTATAAATTTAATATCTTAGTCTGATAGAACTCTCATCTTTCTTTTACAGAGAAACAATTATTCTGCTAAAATGCCGAAGTTAAAGTTTGAAGAGAAAGAAATTTGTTGCGATATATGTGGAAGAGGATTTTCACAGAAAGCAAGATTAAAACAACATATGCGAATACACACTGAAGAGAAGCAATATACTTGTGAAATATGCGGTAAATCATTTTTGGAGAAAGGAAACTTAAAAATACATGTCCGGTGCCATACTGGAGAAAAGCCATATTCTTGTGATGTGTGTGAAATATCATTTTCACAGAAATCGGGCTTAAGGACACACATAAGAATACACACTGGAGAAAAACCATATTCTTGTGTTATATGTGGCAAATCATATACAACTAAACAGAATCGAACTATTCATATTCAAAGTCATACTGGAGAAAAACCATATTCTTGTGATGTGTGTGGGGCATCATTTACACAAATGGCATCCATGCAAAAACATATTCGAATACACACTGGAGAGAAACCATATTCTTGTGAAATATGCAGCAAATCATTTATCGAAAGTGGGAAATTAACTAAACATATGCAAAGTCATACTGGAGATAAACCATACGAATGTGAGGTGTGTGCGAATTCCTTTACACAGAAAGCATCATTGAATAGACACATGAAAATGCACACTGGGGAGAAACCATATTCTTGTAAAGTTTGTGGTAAAGCGTTTTGGGAAAGAGGGAAATTAAATAAACATATTGAAACTCATACTGAAGAGAAGTGAAATATTTATGATTTCTTTTAAACTTTTGTCAACTTTAAATACACATAGCAACGGACACACAAAAGTGAAACTATATTCTTTTAAAATATGCAGTAAATAGTTTTTGGAGAAAGGAAATTTAAATAAACAAGAAAATCTAGAAATGGAATGCTAGCCACAAAAGTGAAACTATATTCTTTTAAAATATGCAGTAAATAATTTCCAAAGAAAGGAAATTGAAATAAATATGAAAATATAGAAATCGAATGCTAGACACAAAAGTGAAACTATATTCTTTTAAAATATCCAGTAAATAGGTTTTGGAGAAAGGAAATTGAAATAAACATGAAAAGATAGAAATCGAATGCTAGACACAAAAGTGAAACTATATTCTTTTAAAATATACAGTAAATAGTTTTTGGAGAAAGGAAATTTTAATAAACATGACAATATAGAATGATTGAATGCTATGCGTGATTTCCCATCAGTCTATCTGTACAATGATTTTTTAGAAAATCTTGACATGAGGATACTTCTCCTTTGAAACACATCTAATGCCAAGTGATATTTACTATTTGAAATCTACATAAGACCTTCTTTGCATGAGTACACACTGACAGTAATGTGGCTCCACCTTGTATCGATTTTAATACAAATAGAAACATGTAATCTAATCTAAATACTCAACTAAAACAAATTAATTCTGATCTAAAGAAGTCAGCAGTATTTATTAAAGATATACGCAGATAAAAATTAATTGATAAAGAAATCTGGTGTTGGTGTAGGAAAGAAGTACCTGAACTAAAATTAAAAAAGGAGACAAACAATATTGTTATGAATTTTTTTACTATAATTTATATTCCTGTAGATTTTTTAATTGGTCAGAATTGTTATTTTGCATCCACCAGATTTCTCCTTATACAATTGAGACAAAAAAATCAAAGACAATGTTAACAAATATATTACCCCCTTTTCCTTTTGCATGTTACTTGCTACAATTGCCAACTCACGCACACACTATTATATGCATATGCACATTTACAAAACATAAATCAATGGCTTTCTTACTGAACCATTATATTTATTAATTATTGTATCAGATTTTTCAGATCTGTTTATAATTCACGGCTCTTAACATTTATTACTGAACTTTGTCTACATTGAAAACTATAGATATCAAATGGACATTACATTTATTGTTTTTATCAAATTTAATTAATTGAGTAAACAAGTCATCATTATGATTTTTCAGATCTGTTTATAATTTACAGCTCTTAAATAATCGACTCTGAACATTGTAGCTTACTGTCAAGAACAGCATTTGAGTTCACAATCAATATTTGCAAGATTTACAAAAGATTGTAAAACACCAAACAACTGATGAACGATCAACAAAAGCCCTATCAAATAATCAAGCATGAAACTATATATATACTGTACTTTGGGGTAGTTGCGCAAATTCCGGGGGTAATTGCACTAAGTAAAAAAAGTGCTATTTATATACATGGTTGCCAAAAGAGCACTTTTAGCTAGTTGGCGCAATTATCCCAAAGTACAGTACACATATATATATGTGTGTGTGTATGTTTGAGTATGTGTGTGTGTGTGTGTTTGAGTGTGTGTGTGTGTGTGTGTGTGTGTGTGTGTGTTTGAGTGTGTGTGTGTGTGTGTGTGTGTGTGTGTGTGTGTGTGTGCACATATACAAAGGAATTCCGAAAGTAATTTTTTTTTCATGATCATCAGAAAATCTATATTTTGGTGCTTCCCACTATTATAACTTCATAAAAATTTAATCGAATTGACCTAACATGATTAATTTAATAAAGTAATTTCACCAATGCAACCAAGCAAAAATGACAGAACACAACGAGTGAATTGACATTCAATCATTTTCAATCTGCACATGTGGACATTGGTTGTCTTTTACTTCCAATAAAAACACTATGGACTCTTGCTTTCAGGTTATTCTTATTGAAATGCAGCATTGATAAAAATAAAAGATGGATAGAAACTTGCTCAATAACTGACACAACTGCACAGTATCGCTGTCATTTCAGTTAGAAGTAGCCAATTCTAACCAAAGCAGTCGTAAATTATATTATTATCTAATCATGACTTCGTATCATCTTCAAGCAAATGGAATGATTGAGTAAGCACATATAACCTTAATGACGACTATCATCACCAGATAAAGAATCATGCATTTCTGTTAATCTTCTAGTATTTCTTTATATCCAAATAACATCCACTGATTTCTATAATAACAGATTTCATGCTAATGCACAAGTATGTGATTATTAATGGATGCATAGGAAAACAAGCACTTCAAAATAAGAGATTTAACACAGACTATGCAGTGGATACCTTAATTATTGAACTAAGATGTACATTTATAAGGATTTTTGAAAGTGTGAACTTACAACATTATAAGATTTCATGCTAATGCACAAGTATGTGATTATTAATGGATGCATAGGAAGACAAGCACTTCAAAATAAGAGATTTGACATCGTTATATCCATATAACATCCACTTATTTCTGTAATAACAGATTTCATGCTAATGCACAAGTACGTGATTATTAATGGATGCATAGGAAGACAAGCACTTAAAAATAAGAGATTTGACATCGTTATATCCAGATAACATCCACTGATTTCTGTAATAACAGATGTCATGCTAATGCACAAGTATGTGATTATTAATGGATGCATAGGAAGACAAGCACTTCAAAATAAGAGATTTGACATCGTTATATCCAGATAACATCCACTGATTTCTGTAATAACAGATTTCATGCTAATGCACAAGTACGTGATTATTAATGGATGCATAGGAAGACAAGCACTTCAAAATAAGAGATTTGACATCGTTATATCCAGATAACATCCAATGCTGCAAGTCACTACTCATTTCTGCAATAACAGATGCTAATGCACAAGTATGCAATTATTAAGAACACTTCAAAATAAGAGGTGATCGTGTAAATAGTTTAGCTGAAGAGATGTGGAAAGTGGAGACACATACTATGCAGTGGACACCTTAATTATTGAACTAAGGATCTTTGGAAGTGTGAAAGCTTTTGGTTAAGAATGAAGAGAAATAAAACATCAATAGAAGCTTCGTATACAAGCCGACTCCAAGTTTAAGAGAAACAAGTCCTCAAATCTGGAATAACCATAAAGTATAGAAAAGTAAGAGAATGTTTTTCAATCATTATTTACAAAAAAAAAGTTATCCTTTTCAATCAAAAAACAAAATCATTCACTCATATCCTAATAAGCGAATGTATTTTATTAAGGATCAATCAGTATTTACAAAGAATAATCCTTTGAAATCAAAAACAAAATATTTTTCAATTAAAAAAAAAAATTAAACACAAAAATATCACTCACCTATCCTCTCTTCCCACACTATAAAAAACTGTTTTCGCATTAAACAAGATATTATTATAATGTACTCACACTTCGAATACAATAAAATATTTATGAACATACACTGAAATGGTAAAGCTTCGAATAGAAAAGACATAAGTAATTGAATTATCATGTTTTTAAATATTCAAAATCATGATAACCCACAAGGGATCTGCCAACAAACTGGTCATTACAGGACATTTTTTGAGATACACCTGTATATATGTTTTTCAAGAAAGATAAAAATGTAAAAAAAATATTGTTTTCCTTATGTAAAGTGACCAATGTAATTTTATCTGGGTAGAGAGTTGGGTAGTAACAACGTGTATGCTTCAGCACACAAAACGACATTGCTCAAAACAATGATGTAGCTGAAGTAAACGTCACCCAGGGCGGTCTATTCAAATGTCACCCCACTAACCCCCCCCACTTCACTCTATGATATAGGAGGGGACTATTTTAACACTAAACAATAAAGTCTTAATAAAATATACTCACACTTCGAATACAGTAAAATATTTATGAACATACACTGAAATGGTAAGGCTTCGAATAGAAAAAGCATATGTAATTGAATTATCATGTTTTTGGATATTCAAAATCATGATAACCCACAGGATGCTGCTTCTTTGGGGAAAAATAACTATTTCCTTTTTATTGTATTTGCAGTTTATTTCCGTTTTAAATTTATTTTGACGTTCGCAGATACATCTGTTTGTGTGCGTGTGTCTGACTACGCGTGCGTTACAAAACAAAAGAAGCTATGTAGGTTTGGTTGTGTGCGTATCTTTTTTTATGCATGAATTTCAAAACGAAAAGGTACTAAGCTTTTGAAAATATGTTGCTGCTGTCGAAAGTTTTAGACATACATACATATATTTAATGGGATTTAGATGATAAAAAATCAAAGTAATAGCTATAATAGTAGGAGCACTAGGAACAATTCCGAAAAAACTTTGAAAAAAGACAGGGAGAAATTGGAATCAGAGGATGGTTACAAAACTACAACGACTAACGATAATGAAAACGGCTTAAATGTTAAGGAAACCCCTTGAATGCGGAGAATAATACCAGTATACAATATAATGAAGAAGCGTTATAGGGAATGAAGAACACTGTAAGTTCTAGGGATTTGCCAACAAACTGGTCATCACAGTACATTTTTTGAGATACGCCTGTATATATTTATTAATTATTGTATCAAATTTTTCAGATCTGTTTATAATTCACGGCTCTTAACATTTATTACTGAACTTTGTCTACATTGAAAACTATAGATATCAAATGGACATTACATTTATTGTTTTTATCAAATTTAATTAATTGAGTAAACAAGTCATCATTATGATTTTTCAGATCTGTTTATAATTTACAGCTCTTAAATAATCGACTCTGAACATTGTAGCTGACTGTCAAGAACAGCATTTGAGTTCACAATCAATATTTACAAGATTTACAAAAGATTGTAAAACACCAAACAACTGATGAACGATCAACAAAAGCCCTATCAAATAATAAAGCATGAAACTATATATATACTGTACTTTGGGGTAGTTGCGCAAATTCCGGGGGTAATTGCACTAAGTACAAAAAAATGCTATTTATATACATGGTTGCCAAAAGAGCACTTTTAGCTAGTTGGCGCAATTATCCCAAAGTACAGTACACATATATATATGTGTGTGTGTGTATGTTTGAGTATGTGTGTGTGTGTGTTTGAGTATGTATGTGTATGTGTGTGCGTTTGAGTGTGTGTGTGTGTGTGCACATATACAAAGGAATTCCGAAAGTAATTTTTTTTTCATGATCATCAGAAAATCTATATTTTGGTGCTTCCCACTATTATAACTTCATAAAAATTTAATCGAATTGACCTAACATGATTAATTTAATAAAGTAATTTCACCAATGCAACCAAGCAAAAATGACAGAACACAACGAGTGAATTGACATTCAATCATTTTCAATCTGCACATGTGGACATTGGTTGTCTTTTACTTCCAATAAAAACACTATGGACTCTTGCTTTCAGGTTATTCTTATTGAAATGCAGCATTGATAAAAATAAAAGATGGATAGAAACTTGCTCAATAACTGACACAACTGCACAGTATCGCTGTCATTTCAGTTAGAAGTAGCCAATTCTAACCAAAGCAGTCGTAAATTATATTATTATCTAATCATGACTTCGTATCATCTTCAAGCAAATGGAATGATTGAGTAAGCACATATAACCTTAATGACGACTATCATCACCAGATAAAGAATCATGCATTTCTGTTAATCTTCTAGTATTTCTTTATATCCAAATAACATCCACTGATTTCTATAATAACAGATTTCATGCTAATGCACAAGTATGTGATTATTAATGGATGCATAGGAAAACAAGCACTTCAAAATAAGAGATTTAACACAGACTATGCAGTGGATACCTTAATTATTGAACTAAGATGTACATTTATAAGGATTTTTGAAAGTGTGAACTTACAACATTATAAGATTTCATGCTAATGCACAAGTACGTGATTATTAATGGATGCATAGGAAGACAAGCACTTCAAAATAAGAGATTTTACATCGTTATATCCAGATAACATCCACTGATTTCTGTAATAACAGATTTCATGCTAATGCACAAGTACGTGATTATTAATGGATGCATAGGAAGACAAGCACTTCAAAATAAGAGATTTGACATCGTTATATCCAGATAATATCCACTGATTTCTGTAATAACAGATTTCATGCTAATGCACAAGTACGTGATTATTAATGGATGCATAGGAAGACAAGCACTTCAAAATAAGAGATTTGACATCGTTATATCCAGATAACATCCACTGATTTCTGTAATAACAGATTTCATGCTAATGCACAAGTACGTGATTATTAATGGATGCATAGGAAGACAAGCACTTCAAAATAAGAGATTTGACATCGTTATATCCAGATAACATCCACTGATTTCTGTAATAACAGATTTCATGCTAATGCACAAGTACGTGATTATTAATGGATGCATAGGAAGACAAGCACTTCAAAATAAGAGATTTGACATCGTTATATCCAGATAATATCCACTGATTTCTGTAATAACAGATTTCATGCTAATGCACAAGTACATGATTATTAATGGATGCATAGGAAGACAAGCACTTCAAAATAAGAGATTTGACATCGTTATATCCAGATAACATCCACTGATTTCTGTAATAACAGATTTCATGCTAATGCACAAGTACATGATTATTAATGGATGCATAGGAAGACAAGCACTTCAAAATAAGAGATTTGACATCGTTATATCCATATAACATCCACTGATTTCTGTAATAACAGATTTCATGCTAATGCACAAGTACATGATTATTAATGGATGCATAGGAAGACAAGCACTTCAAAATAAGAGATTTGACATCGTTATATCCAGATAACATCCAATGCTGCAAGTCACTACTCATTTCTGCAATAACAGGTGCTAATGCACAAGTATGCAATTATTATTAATTATTAAGAACACTTCAAAATAAGAGGTGATCATGTAAATAGTTTAGCTGAAGAGATGTGGAAATTTGACACAGACTATGCAGTGGACACCTTTGAATTATCACGTTTTTAAATATTCAAAATCATGATAACCCACAGCAAGGGATCTGCCAAGAAACTGGTCATTACAGTACATTTTTTTTAGATACACCTGTATATATGTTTTTCAAGAAAGATAAAAATGTAAAAAAAACATTGTTTTCATTATGTAAAGTGACCAATGTAATTTCTTCTGGGTAGAGAGTTGGGTAGTGACAACGAGTATGGTTCAGCACACAATACAGTCTACGCAGTGGACACCTTAATTATTTAACTTAAGGTGTACATTAATAAGGATCTTTGGAAGTGTGAAAGAGTTTGGTTTAGAATGAAGATAATTAAAACATCAATAGAACCTTTGTATACAGGCCGATTCCAAGTTTAAGAGAAACAAGTCCTCAAATCTGGAATAACCATAAAGTATAGAAAAGTAAGAGAATGTTTTTCAATCATTATTTACAAAAAAAAAGTTATCCTTTTCAATCAAAAAACAAAATCATTCACTCATATCCTAATAAGCGAATGTATTTTATTAAGGATCAATCAGTATTTACAAAGAATAATCCTTTGAAATCAAAAACAAAATATTTTTCAATTAAAAAAAAAAATTAAACACAAAAATATCACTCACCTATCCTCTCTTCCCACACTATAAAAAACTGTTTTCGCATTAAACAAGATATTATTATAATGTACTCACACTTCGAATACAATAAAATATTTATGAACATACACTGAAATGGTAAAGCTTCGAATAGAAAAGACATAAGTAATTGAATTATCATGTTTTTAAATATTCAAAATCATGATAACCCACAAGGGATCTGCCAACAAACTGGTCATTACAGGACATTTTTTGAGATACACCTGTATATATGTTTTTCAAGAAAGATAAAAATGTAAAAAAAATATTGTTTTCCTTATGTAAAGTGACCAATGTAATTTTATCTGGGTAGAGAGTTGGGTAGTAACAACGTGTATGCTTCAGCACACAAAACGACATTGCTCAAAACAATGATGTAGCTGAAGTAAACGTCACCCAGGGCGGTCTATTCAAATGTCACCCCACTACCCCCCCCACTTCACTCTATGATATAGGAGGGGACTATTTTAACACTAAACAATAAAGTCTTAATAAAATATACTCACACTTCGAATACAGTAAAATATTTATGAACATACACTGAAATGGTAAAGCTTTGAATAGAAAAAGCATATGTAATTGAATTATCATGTTTTTGGATATTCAAAATTATGATAACCCACAGGATGCTGCTTCTTTGGGGAAAAATAACTATTTCCTTTTTATTGTATTTGCAGTTTATTTCCGTTTTAAATTTATTTTGACGTTCGCAGATACATCTGTTTGTGTGCGCGTGTCTGACTACGCGTGCGTTACAAAACAAAAGAAGCTATGTAGGTTTGGCTGTGTGCGTATCTTTTTTTATGCATGAATTTCAAAACGAAAAGGTACTAAGCTTTTGAAAATATGTTGCTGCTGTCGAAAGTTTTAGACATACATACATATATTTAATGGGATTTAGATGATAAAAAATCAAAGTAATAGCTATAATAGTAGGAGCACTAGGAACAATTCCGAAAAAACTTTGAAAAAAGACAGGGAGAAATTGGAATCAGAGGATGGCTACAAAACTACAACGACTAACCATAATGAAAACGGCTTAAATGTTAAGGAAACCCCTGGAATGCGGAGAATAATACCAGTATACAATATAATGAAGAAGCGTTATAGGGAATGAAGAACACTGACGCTGCATATCTATAAGTTCTAGGGATTTGCCAACAAACTGGTCATCACAGTACATTTTTTGAGATACGCCTGTATATATTTTTTCAAGAAAGACAAAAATATAAATAAAATATTGTTTTCATTATGTAAAGTGACCAATGTAATTTCTTCTGGGCAAATTAATCCGTTAATAAATATTTAAGATTTTTCCATCGCTCTTTACATGATATAATTGTCTACTCACTCAGGCACAGACTGTCTTACACATACACACTTAAAAACACAGGACTCACATACACACTTAAAAACACAGGACTCACATACACACTTAAAAACACAGGACTCACATACACACTTAAAAACACAGGACTCACATACACACTTAAAAACACAGGACTCACATACACACTTAAAAACACAGGACTCACATACACACACAGCTTGATTCCTTTCACTGTCATCTGCTAATTCTAAACAAATTTACAAACAACTTCATTCTAATTTTAATGCTCATAACATTTTTCAATGAAATTTCTATATTAAAACATAATGCACATCTGTTGAGCATTACTTTTATTGAGAAATTTAACCAACGTGTAATTTTTGTGATTGATTCAGAAAGTTTACGATTTTCACATCCATGAATAATTCACAGCTCTTAAATAATTCACGAAGATTGCCTAATTCTTATCTCGAAATATAATAAAGAGGTGCGATTATTCTGCTCTGGACCAAAATACAGATTCCACATACAGATGTCTTAAGTCTAGCCTATTAGCCACTATCTTACATAACTTTATAAAGACTTTTCTGACATATCCAAATGTTTAAATAAAATCCTAGATTACATCCGAGGAGTTACAGCATCACTATCGCATTAACCTATAGAGGAAGTAGTTCCGATTTTTACCCCTACCACCGCCACCACTAAACATTACAGATACTGTGGTTTCATCCTCCATAAGTGATTCATAAACTCATAGCACAGCCATTAAATTCTCGTCTGCCGATTCCAAAAATAATAAATTCTCCCTGAAATCCTTTCGGCTACTCTCATTGGCTTACACCAGAAATAAACCTTTATTCCAGAATACAATCCTATACACAAAAAGCAACGATCAGAATGCTATCCAACAGGGTGTCTACAGATACATGCTTACTTAGCCACTAATAATGATGATAATAATGATAATAATAATGATAATAATAATGATAATAATAATCATGATAATAATAATAATGATAATAATAATAATAATGATAATAGTAATGATAATAATAATGATAATAATAATGATAATAACACCAACCATGTGAAAAATCTTAAACGCACAACAAAGAGAACATCTATACCACTTCAATATCAAACGTGGTCAAAATCCTATGGTATAAATAAACTACAAGAAAATCTATGACAAAATCGCTCAGGTCTGTAGGTCATTAATAATATTAAGAAAACAATAGAAGCGTAAAATAGAAAGTAAAATGACTGACGTTAAATGGGCTGGTAAACAGCAAAACGAAATAAACCAAATACAATACGCAAAAGTCTAGCTAGAATTCGTCACTGACAACTTTATCTCTCAACTTCTAGCACGTCTCCCCCCACAAACTGACCCCATTCCATTTGCATACATGTGCAGTGGAAGATGAGTTCTCGTGAGATTCCACGAGACTACACCTTATAAATCCATGGCTGCCATCTTTAATTTCTTTTTCTCTCAGATCCCATCCGAAGGTAAGTTGTATGACTGCACGACACACACACACGGAGGCGCTTTCCTCTTTGATTATTACATTCAACTCTACACTTCCCTTGGTCTCCAGACCACACATTTGACATGGTGGACGTGGCACTCCTACGAAGGGGGATTGGCTGGACTACATCTTCATTGGAGCTCTCAGAAGATGTGTCGGAACCATTAGCATCAGCATTAGAATGTACAGTCATAGAATCAGGCTGGATTTCTTTATCTTTATTGGATGTTGGAACAATCAGCGTCAGTGTTGGGGTTCACAGTTGTACCATCGCAGGGAATAGGAAGGATCCACAGGTCAGCGTTGGACGATTCACCATTACTGCTACTCGCCCTTCACAGATATCCTTCACATAGCATGGAGTACCATTGACTAGAACGGCTTGCTCTCTGATAATGCCAGTGATTCACTCACTTTGGATCGATTATTGGGAGGCTTCACGCAAACAGTGTCCCCTAACTCATACGGCTCTCGGGTTTCCTGCCGATCAGGCAGACGAGCGTCAATGTCCTTGATGCACACTCGATAGCAATGGATCGCATTGGTGGGTGCACTTGCAGAAGTCATGCTGTAATGTGATCAACCTGAGGGAGCAATTTGCCCCCATTGGAGAGATGGGTATGCTAAGATAGCTTTAATCAATCCCGGATAACAGCAGATAGTGGATATAAATGTATATTTTATTTCATTGTCAAAATAGATATATTTGCTTATTGTTTGGAAGTCGGAGAGATATATTTTGTATTGAAAATTGACAACAGAAATCTGGGAATAATAACAATTGACATTGTCTGGCTTCGATGAACTCAGAGCCAAATATCGGACTGGCAGTTGATGACCTTAGAGGTCATGAGAATTTCATAGTGACTTAAATCTCAGATTGCAAAATTAGTGATAGGGCCGAATTGCACACCTGCAAAATTTGGGGTTTCCCAATTTTGTGGCATAATTTGATTGGCTTGGAGATTTTCCACCCCGACCACACACCTTACTATATTTCGTGAGTTTCGAGGCAGTTTCCAGCGAGAGTTTGTGCGCGGAACTTGAAGTAGCCACTCCGTTCCCTGAACACGTGACCCTCCCCTAAACCCGTCTGACGCTGTCTGTGAAGAGAAGAAAGATTTGAGACTTTTAAAAACTTACTAAGAACTGAACCATATATCTGTAAAAAGACCTGTAATATATTTGTGAAGTAGAATAGACGTCACGTGTCTGTTTTTCTTTCGTCTGTGGCTTCGATGTTCGGTTTCAGCATACAGAATTCAGTGTAACAACCCTCTGAGAAGAACCAGATGATTCGAGCCGAAGTTTCCAAGACAACAAGGGTTCTAGCGAACTTCATAAGAGGGGGTGTTACAATGCCATCCTTTAGAGTTGCATTATATCTATAGACTGCCTCTGTGATCGTGCATTGTTTTCTTGCTGCGATTCTCTTCATGCTTCGATGGAACTGCTCTGCTATGCCGTTGCCACTTGGTACATATGTGAATCTGTGTGTATGCATAATTTCCTGATTTTCCACTGGAGTACCAGGTTTATACCTTTTATCACCGCATCGGGCTCTGCCAGGTTGATATGAGCAGTGTCATTTGCAGGTCGTAACCAGCAAGCATCCTCAATCACGGCACCATTCTTCTCCAACAGCACACAAATTGCCAGAGAGCTCGCATCCACCCACACATTCAGTTTGTCTCCCTGCATGCACCAGTCTCCTCAGGCAGGGTCATCCCACTTTACCCTTACGATGGTCTCCTTCACTATGCAAACCAACAGATCATCGGCTGTTTCATCATCTCTGCCTTTGGTGACTGCGATTGCCCTCCTTTTTATGATGCCTGTTGCCACACAAGTCCATCCACACACTGGTAGGTGCCCCACAAGTTTTCGACACAGGTAGAATACTGCTCGCCTCGTGAAGACATCGGGCATTTCAGGAACTGCAGTTCTGCGCCTCCATTTCAAAAGCTAAAGACATGAACGCCATTCACTAAACGTTCTGAATCCTTGCACGTCAAACCAAACTCAGCTAGTTTGGCCCTCACATGTGATGATGACACAATGTCTTTATTCACATATATCTTATTAAGGTATGCCGATGTCCCATCTTTTATTGTCTCTTCCTGTGACAACGCAGTGTTAATAATGGTCTTCATTATTTGGGGTGCCAGGTACAGCCCAAAGCCTAGTCTGGTAAGGCAGTACCTTCTGCCAGCAAACACTACCGCCTGAAATTGCCACATTGTTTCACTGATTCAGACCTGCAGGTATGTTTTTCTTAGATCCAGCAGGGACACATTGGAACCCTGCTGGCGCCACTCTCATAACTTGCTGGCACAAACGTCAGCATCTGCCGTGAACGCATCAACATACGCATTCAGTTCACGATAGTCCATCACTGGCCTCACCTTTGCTTTGTTGTGCTGAGCGACCACCATCAGCGGAATCAGCCCTTTGGGAGGTCCAAGTTTCTCATAGGGGTAGGTAGGGCATCATTCAGCCATCCTTGATCCAATCACGAAGTTCCTCTTAATATGCAGGCCTTATTTGGTCGGGCACATGGTACTGTGTTACCTCATTTCGCAGTTTGGCTGGTTCCTGGTTTTCCGACCATTTCCACTGTCCAAGCCTTTTGCTGCTGGTCAAACTCGACAATAAAGTCAGGCTGATCAATCTCAAATTTCAAAGCAGCACACACTGGAACCTTCTCCTGAAACTGTATCACCCCCGTCTGCATTATATGAGCACCACCTAGGGCTCTGATGGCATCATAGCCTAGGAGCAGGTCAAAGCTCAGCAGTTTCTCGAGTACTACCAGCGCTTTGATGTTAACTGAATTTCCAGTTTTAGTGCGAATGTTCACAGTGCCCACCCCACAACATGTCCACGTCGCTCCACTGAGGATGGTTAATCTCATTGTCTTCTTCTTCCAAGTGCGGCAGAGGCCCGCACTCACTATGGTGCAAGAGTTGAAGAGTGCTGAGCACAATGTCTCATTGACATAGACCTGAATGGTCGGAAGCGCCTCGTCTAATTTCTGTTTGGGGAAGAGGTTGATGCTGAAACCTTGTCTCTGACCCCGTTTCCCGAACAATCCCAGGCCATATGAACAGTCTTATTTATTTATTTTTTTTATAAGGTAGTCACCACTTATCAAGGCCTGGAAGCCACTCGGGGATAAGGGTTATTGCGTGTACAGTACGTTAGTGTTGGATATTTGATAAAGTGTCTTACCTAAGGAGGCAGGTCATCATGCATTTGTTTACATTGGACTTGAAGACATCCAGGTTGTAGTCAGGCAACCGGAACAGAGTTTCACAAGCGTGCACTTCTAAGAAAGAAGCTTTGTTCATGGAATCTACGTTTTGATTTTGGCACAGATAAGGAGTGGGGAAAATTTTTGACAGTGGTTTCAGCTAAGCGGGTGTTTATCGTGAAAGATTGGCGAGGGGGGACCAGAGACTGGAGTTCAGATGAGCACCTGCCATGGCAGTAAAAATAAAACAAAGACAGGCTTGCAACGTCTCTCCTGTGGGACAGAGGTTGCAGGGAAGAGAAAAGGGCATCACCCACAAGCCACAAAGCCTATTTTGTACTCTGTCAAGGCAGGATAGGTTGCATTTAGCAGCTCCTGCCCAGATGTGGCAGCAGTACTCCATCCTTGGACGTACTTGGCTTTTATACAAATAGAGAATTGCATCAGGGGTGAGATGTCTTCTGGAGCGGTAGAAGGATCCTACCATTTTTCCAACGACCTTGGCAACTGACTTGATATACATATTCCATTTCAGGTCAGGGTAAAGGTCAAGCCCAGAAGCTTATCAAAACATGGAGCTTCCCCTAAACGAGAGCCACCCATTTCAATTGATGCCAGATGGGGATCAGAGCGTTGATGATGTAAAGATAGAAGCTTGGTTTTAGATGCACTAAAAGTAACCAGCCACCTCATCCCCCACTGTACCATGCGCTCAAGATCAGAGGAGAGAGAATCTGAGAGAACTTTGTCATTTACGGCCTTTGCTGTGTTGCCAAAGATGGTCATGTCATTAGCATAGATGTCAACGAATGATTTAAGTATGTGTTTTGGGAAACCATTGATGTATACCAGGAAGAGAGTTGGGCATAGGATGGACCCATTATGGACTCTAGCATTAATACTGAGGGCCTCTGATTTCTGCCCATCAACCACTACTCTTATGAGTCTATCGGAGAGAAATGATTTTATGATCGAGAAAACATTTCCAGTTATACCGTAGCTGGAAATCTTGTGAAGTAGGCCCTTATGCCATACCTTATCGAAGGCCTTTGATATGTCAAGAGCAATTGCCCTTGAGAGGAAGCATTTGTCAAGAGATTCGCTAATCCTATGATATATAAAATTTAGCACATCTGCTTTAGATCTGGCAGAGCGGAAACCATATTGCATGTCACTAAGAAGGTTATTTCTGCTGAAGTGGTTGACTACTTCTCTATTTAATATGGATTCCAGCAACTTACTCATAACACACAGGAGACTTATTGGTCTGTACTGAGAGAGAGAGGACTTATCACCTGAGTTCTTAAATACAGGGTATACTGATGAGGCTTTCCAGGGTCTTGGGAAGCACTTCTCTTTAAGACAACGCTTAAAGAGTTTTGTAAGTATGGGGGCAAGTTCTGGGCCATTTACTTTACTGGAATCAAGGTTCTTGATTAGCTTGGCAACATCACGCACAGATATGTGTATGTTGCAGAGCATGTTGTCCGTTATAGGAGGTAATGCAGGGAGTTGATGGCCTTCATCGCATAGGGTAGAATTAGCTGCAAAGTTCCTGATGCTGACGAGATGACCTCAGGTCCATTGATGATGGTTGGGATAGAACGCACGCTTCTGTTCAGAATCCTGTATGCTATTTGCCAAAACTACTTGGATTTAACGGACTGAGCATATAGATCTCTTGCATTTTTTATTACTCTTTTGCAGCGGTTGCTCGCAGTCCTAAAGGCAGCTTTAGTCTCAGTGCATTATTACATTGGTAGCAGCGAATAGCTGTCAGTCGCCGCCGGCAGTTCCTCGCAATGTTGCCCTGGTCATTGCACCTATAACACATGACTTCACTGCGCAGGCAGGCCCCTGGGACAGTCTATCCTCATTTAATGCGCGCTGTGCAGTAGCGACTACCAGTTCTTCCATCTCATAAGTATTCTTCATCACGGTCCTGACCCGGTTTACCAGTTCATTAAGGGACAATGAAGCTATGCTTGAGCTAGCCCGCAGGAGTTGCTTTGCTCTGGTTGAGAGCCCTGCCAAAAATTTGCATGTCAAGGCCCACTTAGGCAGCCCACCAAACAACACTGTCAATTTTGTCAGCTCGGCCAAATAAACGTCGGCAGTTTCACCAGGATGCAAGGTTCTTGCCTCAAATTGTTCCCAAGCAGTGGCGGGATCGATAGCGAACGCCTTGCATAATGCCGCCTTGATCGTTTCAAAATCCTGTTTTTCCTCAGGACTAAGCTGTTGATATACTGCAAAAGCCCTGCCAGACAGACGTAGAGGAACCACATGTTCAATGTTCTTCACACTAGACAACAGGCAATGTAGTTCCACATTCTCTACCCAGTCAGGTACCGGGGTCGAGCCGTTGAATTCCTGTATTAATTTAAGGTCGAATTTGTCCCCCATTATGCCGAAATAGCTTGACGTTTAACAGCAAAACAAAATAAACCAAATACAATACGCCAAAGTCCAGCTAGAATTTGTCACTGACAACTTTATCTCTCAACTTCCAGCATGTCTCCCCCAACTGCCTCTGCCAACAGACATTTTATCAGAAAACTGACTCCATTCCATTTGCATACGTGTGCAGTGGAAGATGAGGTTTCGCGAGCTTCCACGAGACTACACCTTATAAATCCATGGCTGCCATCTTTAATTTCTCTTTCTCTCAGATCCAAAGGTAAGTTGTATGACCGCATGACACATGGAGGCGCTTTCCTCTTTGATTATTACATTCAACTCTACACTGACATATGATTAGAGAGAGAATGTTTTCAGAATGATCACCATCACCGTTTATCATATTCATGATTTACCAAAGTACATACTCAGGAAATGTAACGCCAGATAGAAGTTTACAGACACAGAACAAAGTTTAAACCACCAAATGTATATGGACGACCTGAATCTTTTTTACTAAAAGCAAAACGAAGTTATAAATGTTAATAAACATGATCAGGATATTTAGCATTAAAATGGAATTCAGAATGGAAAAATATGCATCGCTAAAGATGAAAGAGGAAAGGGGGGAACTACCCACATAAAATGAGATAAGGAAATGATACTTACAAATACTTGTTAGTTTTAGAAGCAAAGTAAATCTAGAGAAATGAAAGAGAAGTTGGAAAAGAAAACAGGAAAAACGTTAGAAGCCAAATTATATAGTAGTAATCTAGTTAAAAGAATAAACTTCTAGGCATTAACGTCGTTAATGTCGTTAATGGAGTGAATAGAGTGAAGCAATCATTCAGACAGTCTCACCATAACGGCGTAGTTTCTTCCTTCGGATCAATTAGTGTCCTGCACGCCAGGCACAAACGAACCTCTTACGTCGAGAGCTACAGTTAGCCTCACTTTCATGTCAACACCATGATATGGATTTTTGCCATATAATATTGTTGATTGGTTATTCTCATAAAGAATGTCTACTCAACTGAAACTCCTGTTAAATCACTATTAAAACGCTGCATCCATACCGCGCTTATCACTGTTATGTATTCGGTTTCAGTTGTGTATAATGCAACATAAGTTTGCCTTTCTCCAGCTAACAGCCTCTTTCGTTAATCTGAACAAGTACCGTTAGGTTGAAATGTGACCATCTAAATCAACAGCCGAGTTTGCATCTAAGAATCCCAGGAATTTGGTTACCATCTTCTTGTTATATAAACAGCCACAATCTTGTGTACATTTTAGTTAATGCAAGATATGTTTCATAGACTTCCATTGTTCAATTATAGGTTGGGGATAAAATTTTGCAACATTTTCGACAGTGTTGTAAACATTAGGAAATCATGGTCAGTCGAATTACCAAAACTAGAAAGATTTGCAGACATAAAAGCTTAATAAACTCAGATAATTCACTAGTACATAAATACCCATTTTTATTGCTCAGTGACAAACATGAAAGGTCATACAAAATTACAATACAGATACTCAGAAGAGGTTGACGGTGTCTGTATCGTAGTGGGACAAAGTTCACACCCGGGTAAACCCTTACATTTCAGTTTAGGCCAAAATCATCTCTGTCCTTTTTTCTTCCAAAGGGAAAAAAACTCACCCGGTGTCTACACAAACCGGGGCTTCTTACCCAAATTCCCTACAATACCCCTTCCCCCGTCTGTCGACCAAAATCTTCGTTCTTATTAAGAACTTTGAAGAATTTTTTATGTCTCTCAATGACTTTATAAGGACCACGATGCGGTGGTTGCAGAGAATGTACCCTGGCCATATCCCGGATAAAGACATGAGTGCATGTTTCTAACCCCTTAGGGTCTGTGTTTTGGTTTACTCCTGATGAATAATACGCCATCTTGGGTATCTTTGTTGTCAGTCGGTCGACAAACGTGATCACATCCCAAACCTTTCTTGGAACTTCAAAAAGATATTGTGCTCGTAACTGCAATGTGGTTCTATATAAAGCTTCTGCTTCTGCTTCTGCTTCTGAGCACTCCATATCCCTCTTTACTGTGGTGTGCAACCCCAACAGTATTAGTGGAAGGTGTTCAAGCCATTTTGCATTGTTAGTAAGTTTCGCCCGTAGGGAGGCTTTCAAGTTGCAATGTGATCGTTCGACCATGCCGTTTGCCTGGAGGTGATAAGCCGCAGTGTGGATGTGTCTGGTGCCCAAAAGTTTCGCTAGTTTATGGAATAAATCTGACTCAAACTGTCGGCCTCTGTCTGTTGTTATGTTTTCAGGGACACTAAATCTTGCAACTCAGCCGGTAGGAATGTCCTGGCAGCTGTGTATGTCATTGTCTGGCATATGTAGAGCTTCGAACCATTGTGAAAATCTGCCGATACATGTCAGCAGATAGCACTGACCTTCACATGTAGGAAATGGTTCAGTGATGTCAATGTGTATGTGCTTGAATCTCTCATCTGGAACCGGGAATGTACCTAGAGGAGTTTGAGTGTGACGACCGATTTTGGCTTTTTGGCACTTCACACACATGTTTTCACCCATGCTGTTACATCTGCTTTGATCTGCGGCCAGACGTATCGGTCTGTTAGTAGCGTTACTGATGCATTAGCTCACGGACGTGATAGGCCATGCACTGCCCTGAATATGTCTTTTCGTAAAGAAGCTGGGATGTATGGACGCAATTTGTTTGTGCTTGTGTCACACAACCTTTTTGTTGCTGGCAGATGCAATGAAGTTGTATTGTTTAGCAGAAGATTTTGTAAGTGGTCACCCTTCTATTGTTCGTTAGACAAGGTGTCAATATCAATGGAAGGTTCCAACAGGAAAGAATTTACTCCTCGTGATAAGGTGTCAGCTGGAATGTTGTCTGCTCCCTTGACGTGCCGTATCCGATGTAAATTGGAGGATATAATCCATTTGGTGAATCTCTCTGGGAGAATAATTGTCTGAGGAAGACTGCAAAGCGCATAACAGAGGTTTTTGTTTTGGTCTGTGAGGATATGGAATTGCTGACCTTCCAGGAGTTGGCGGAAATGGTGTATTGTGGAGAAGGCAGCTAACAGCTCTCTGAAAAATGTACTGTGGCGTTTTTCTGTCTCTGTTTATTTCCTGGAGAAGAAGGAAATAGGTTTCCAATCCATATAACATTTCGTTGTAGAACCGCTACCATACCAATTGCAGACGCATTCACTGCAAGGCACAGTTCATGGTTGAATATGAGATATTAATTTGACAATTTCTCCTGCAACATAAACTTGATCTTGTTGAATGCTCCTATTGCATGCTGTGAAAATGCAATCTCACAGCTCTTCACATTTGTCAACAAGTTTGTCAATGGCAAAAGTACTTGTGCACAGTGAGGAAGGAACCTACAGTAAAAGTTTACTAAGCCTAAGAATTGGTGCAGGTATTTCCTAGTAGGAATAAGAAAATCCTGAATGGACTTGGCTGTTTCTGGCGAAGGGGAAATTCCCTCTTCTGAGATATGGTGTCCCAAAAATGTGACTTTGGATTGACCAAAAACACATTTTAATGGGGTTAGAACTACCCCATATTGCTTCAGGCGTTCGAATACTTGGCGCACGTGATCGATGTGTTCATGTCTATTTTGCCTAGCAATGAGTATATCATCTATATATTCACAGACGAATAGCAAATTCAACAATACCTGGTCTATGAACCGTTGAAATATTTGCGCTGCATTTCGTAGCCCAAAAGGAACTCGCAAAAACTCGAACCTTCCGAATGGTGTGATGATAGCCATTTTGGGAATGTGTTTGGGCTCCACTGGCATTTGGTGATATGCTCGGATTAAGTCTAATTTCATAAAAAAACGATTATTTTAGTTCACTGCTATTATGTCCTGGATGTGTGGTACTGGGTATCCGGTTTGGTAACAGCATTCAGTGCTCTGTAGTCATCACATGCACGCCATGTATCAGGGCCTTTGCTGAATAGATGAAGTGGACATGCCCATTCGCTCTTTAAGGGGATTACTATGCCTAACTTCATCATTTGCTCAAATTCATTCCTAGCAGATGCTATCTTTTCCGGTATTAAACACCTAGGTTTGTGATGGATTGGCGGGCCTTTTGTTTCGATATAATGTGTGATGGAGTGTGGTAAAACTTCCTTATGAAAGGAGGGTACAAAAATTGAAGGGTATTCTTTCAAGAGACTCAGGAAATCATTGTCCTGGTTCGCATGCGCCACTACTGGACATAATGGAGTACCAGCCCTGTAAGATGTGTTTCTGGATCTCTTAAACACTGGTCTGTTATATCATCAACCAAGCCGAATGCTTGCAAAATCAGTACCTACATCAGCCACTATAAGAAGAGTAAATGCTCTATGCATGTCCAAATTGAGGTCCATACACCTCTCCCCAGATATGTGTATTAATGAACCATTTATGGCTCGTAATGTGAACTTACAGGGAGGAGATTTCTTGTTGGCTGCAGTCACGAGAATGAGAGACACCTGTGCCCCGCTGTCCACTAAAAAGGATGTTCCCGAGTTTTATCTACCACATACAGACGCACTGACAGTTGATGCCGTAGTCTTCTGTTGGCGTAGGCGTTTCCCCAGACTCTTAGAGCTACAGAGTGGGATACATGATTTGCTTTGTCCCCAAACATTTTGTGCTTCCAGCACATTGTCCTATTCTGTCCCTTTTCTCTGGAATGGCTCGGAGCCCCACCATGCCTTTGCTTCTCTTTTAAGGTAAGCCTTGCAATGTCCTCCGCCATTTTATTTATACGAGCTTCCAATCTCTTCTTCCCTTCCATTAATTTTGATAGCAGCTCGTCCTTCTCTGACGTCTTAACACCAGTCACTGTTGACAACTGTGTAGACATTATGTCAGCTATGTGGTCGGCTATCTCAGTCAACCGTTCGAATGGCATGGACTCATCCCGTGCAGCAATTGCCACCTTATATTCTGGTGGTATGCGCTGAAGGAAGATGTGCTTGACAATTTTTTTTATCCATCGCCCCTTCAGCCAACTTCTGCAGGCGTTTTAAAAACTGTGATGGCGTGCTATCCTCCAGACTCTCCTGCTCCAACATCTGTGAAATCCGCCTGTGCATGGAAACTGTCACAGCTGTTGTAACTCTTTCCCAAAGGATGTCCGTGGGAGGGGATATTATTAATTCTCTCACCTCAGCGATAACGCCTTGAGGTAAGATAGCTGCTACCCGACAAAACTTATTTGCTGCCTGGATATCACTTTCTAGCTAAACAATAGATAAAATATAGATAAAATACAGATCTTACTGTGCGAAAAAAAAGCCGGGTCATTTCGTATGTCCGTCGGATTTAGAATGAATGTAAACGACACCATTTCACAATTGTTTATGATTATTTTTTTCTTATTTATTTATTTATTTATTTATTATATCATTATTTTATTTTTTTAACGAGTGGTGGTCGGTCGATATAGCACACTATAGTAGTACCTATTTACAATGTCTTCCTACGGGATAGAGTTAGACACCAGGGTCGTTTTTTAATGTGGAGAAAAGGTACAAAAATTAAAAATTGTCTCAGTCGTGAAGGATTTCTCCTCCACTGAAAGAGAAAAACAAATGGAAGTGCAGCATCTGAAGAACAGATACTACACTTTGATCACACTGTAGTAGTTAGTCGTTGTCGATACATGAGAAAAGAAGCAGGCAGCGAGTGACGTAGCTGTTCTTCAGCCAATTGTGATAGTATGAACCATTACCTCCCCTTAAAGAACTCTTCAGTAAAGAAGTCTCGGATATACCTTCACTTCCTTTTGACACGGAACGGGAGTTCAATAAAAAATGGAGACCGTATTCCGCTTCTCATAAATGAATCTCATGTTTTGGTATTCTTTTACATAATGTTTCCTGGTGGCAAGCGGTGGTGTTTCCCATTTGGGAAACCTTACGAACAGGTCGTCCCTATTATATACACACGTCAGTAAAAGAAATATATAAAACAAATAAAATAAGCAAATAAATGAATAAAATTGGCCACGTTCAGACCGCATCGGAAAAATTAATACTTGACGCCAAGCTTCAAACTGTGAGTAAGCATTGTTTTTCGTGTATCGTGGTTCAAATGCGATGAAAATAAATAAATACATATATATATATACACATTACTGTCATTAAGAAAAAATACATATGTTAGGAAGTACCTATATGCGCTTCCACGTTATGTAGAATTGTTATATGCGCTTCCACGTTATGTAGAATTTATATGCGCTAGCACGTTATGTAGAATTATTATATGCGTTACCACATTATGTAGAATTGTTATATGCGCTTCCACGTTATTTAGAATTGTAATATGCGCTTCTACGTTATGTAGAATTGTTGTATACGCTTCCACGTTATGTAGAATTGTTATATACGCTTCCACTTATGTAAAATTGTTATATACGCTTCTACGTTATGGAGAATTGTTATATACGCTTCCACGTTATGGAGAATTGTTATATACGCTTCCACATTATGTAGAATTGTTATATGCTCTTCCACGTTATTTAGAATTGTTATATGCTCTTCCACGTTATGTAGAATTTTTATATGTGACCACGTTATGTAGAATTATTATATGCGCTACCACATTATGTAGAATTGTTATATGCGCTTCCACGTTATTTAGAATTGTAATATGCGCTTCTACGTTATGTAGAATTGTTGTATATGCTTCTACGTTATGTAGAATTGTTATATGCGCTTCCACGTTATGTAGAATTGTTATATGCGCTTCCACGTTATGTAGAATTGTTATATGCGCTACCACATTATGTAGAATTGTTATATGCGCTTCCACGTTATGTAGAATTGTTATATGCGCTTGCACGTTATGTAGAATTAGCAACACTGGTCTTTCTTTTGTGCAACTGCTGTATTACATGAAAGGTAGCATATAATCTAGAAACAGGTCTTTATCAAACAAGCCAGTGCGAGGTATTCTTCCAAGAAAACCAGAAGGCGCATCCGCATCATTCAAAAAAGTATTTCTGAAATTTAATCCAAAGAAACACAAACAATAGTGCAATCACGTTCCCTACAGCTTCCATTGTTACTAATTCACCATTTCTGCACTGTTTAGAGATCCAACTTGCTTTTCTTCTTTCTCTCTGATAATGTGTACACAATTTTCCACAGTTGTGCAGCCAGTTTAATCGGAATTCAAAATATTATTAGCAGATAACTTGAATCGGTTGATAACTGCTGCCAAATAATATTATAACTGATCTATATTGTAGTGATTAAAAGCAATCGCTCAAGTTAGAGAAGCAGGTTTGGATGTTCTAGCAGCTACTTTGTGCCAACCATTAAATGAGTAGAACAAGGTTTTACAGGCCTTATTTTTCATTCTGAATGACATTTAGAATGACATTTTTTTTTCAAAGTCGAAGGCAATTACCCGACATTTCTCTACACTCAAACCAGGAAATTGTTTGGATGAGTGTGTTTTAGTATTTTTAATTAAAACAATCTGCCATTTCCCGTTATAATGAATTTTTCTGTTTTATCCATTGACTTCACAAGCGACACAATCATAATAATGTGACATGGTCGATGTTGAAGTTCGTAGAGGAGTACCAATAGTGAATTAGAGGAGTACCAGCAGTGAATTCAACAGCGACCCATTTCATCACATCGATGCAGGCTTGGATTTACTTTGCTTGTGTGTGGAATGTGATTCACACAGAATCCCCACCCACCCCGCCACAGATGACTTCACAATACGTAATGTGGCACGGTTGATGTTGAAGTTATATGATATTTTTCGTAAAGGAGCACCAATAGTGAATTAGACAGCAACTCATCTTTTGAAAATACTTCTGAGGCAACTAAAATAGAACAGATATAATGAAGATAAGAGTAATGTTCTTGCCTAAAATTAGAGGACTACTTAGTTTTTAGTTAATAATGAAGTCAACGAAAGGAAGACTCATTTTAACATTTAATAAACAACTTTATTTGTTATCTTCGTTATTAGTGGTAGTAGAATAGTACGAGAGAGAAACGAGTTCGTAGGTTGAAGTGTTCTCGTGGAGATAGAATTCATATATTGCCAGCGTGTTGAAGGAGAGAATAGTTCAGTCCACGCGTGCTTATAGCTAGTAGTCGCTGGAACAAAGGAAGCTGATTTAAGGTGAAAGAGGGCAAAGTCTTCAGTGTGTTAATGAGTTGGCGAGCGTGAGTGTGAGTTGTATGTTCTTTAACATGACAAAGAATGTTCATTTGGGTACAGCACGTGGAAATAAATGTGAGTTTGAAAAGAGCCATCGTTAGCTTGTAGTGCTCAGGTTCAGTCTGTGGCTTTTGCCCCAGGCTTATGTCACTTCCCGACAGGGTCAGGATCAAAGAGGGTAAATAGTTTCAGATTTCGCCTTTTATATACTCTGTCACGTGATAGAGAACTGGTTTGTGATTGGAAAAGCCAGGGAGAAAATGGATTTCAAATCTCGAGTCGTGAGAAGTAATTCCTGCCTGTATGTAGCGAGTGTCGGCTGGTACAATTTTTTTTTCAACAAACAAACTGATGTTTCCACTAATGTAAAAAGTTAACAAAAGAGCAAACAACAGAAGAGATGGAAATTATAAGAATATCCGCGAGGAGGTGATACTATGGCATCTCATGAGTTTTTGGTGTTATTCCAACTTTTCATTTAATGATCTGCAAAACACTTTTTTCACACTCAAACTCTCAAATATTAAACCGGCGTCAATTGGCCAGAGACATTTGGTGAAGTGTGAATTAATGTGATATCAGAGGTTTGTGGGGTTTCTGTTAAATAGTATACACGTTTTAGTTCATCTTAACCCTCTATTCATTTTACCTCAATCTCCCCCTATTTTGTTAAAAAATCAAACAATTCTGAAATAAAAAGTATTTTTAAGTAAAAACATTTTGGTACTTCTCTACCATTGTTCCTACTTCAATATGGGTGATTCCAATTTAGTGTGGAACCTGCTTTACTTCATGTAGAAGCAGGTTCATGAAACTGGATATGATCACAAAACCGCCAATCACCAGTAACCCTATGCCGATCCAAATACAGGTGTGCATACCCAACAAATCGAAAGCAAGATGGAGATTTTGAAGAAAAAGGCGAGGAGTTTCACATCATCTACTCCAGTTGCAGAAGAGAGTGGCACAAAATTATGATTATTTATAGCTTTAGTATCGTACTATTGAGCTATTAAAGAAACCTGGGGGAACTCTGCTGGTGTGTTTTCGAAAGAAGATCAAGATAACTTTGTAGCAATCTTAAGCGACATAAAACAAGTTTTGTTAATGTTTTTTTACTAAATTAGTGACAATTAATTTTTTTTTACTAAAGTAGGGACAATTAATTATTTTTTTTACTAAAGTAGGGACAATTAATTATTTTTTTTACTAAATTAGTGACAATTGATCAATTTTTTTACTAAATTAGCAATTAATTTTGTTTTTACTAAATTAGTGACAATTATTTTTTTACTAAATTAGTAACAATTAATTTTTTTACTAAGTTAGTGACAATTAATATTTTTCACTAAATAAGTGACAATTACTTATTTTTTTACTAAATTAGTGACAATTAAAAAATTTTTACTAAATTAGTACAATTAATTTTTTTTACTTTTACTAAATTAGTGATAATTAATTATTTTTTTTACTAAATTAGTGACAATCATTATTTTTCTTTTATTATATTAGTGACAATTATTTTTTTTTTACTAAATTAGTGACGATCCCAAATTTACTGGTGATCAGTCGCCTCAAAAAAGCTGTATCTTGTATGTTGGTTTTAAGCTTTGTTAAATTACATTTTGTCAGTTTGTTTTTCTGCTAACAAAGTTGAATTTAATTATTTTATTTTTCCATTAATAAATATTTTTATTTTTTCCATTAATTTAGTTTTCATTAATAAATATTTTTGAATTTTTCATTATTTTATTTTTCATTCATAAATATTTTTAATTTTAGCAATTTTTTTATTTTTCATTAATAAATATTTTTACCTTTTCCATTATTTTATTTTTAATTTAATAAATATATTAATAATTTTTTCATTATTTTATTTTCGTTGATAAAGATTTTAAAATTTTTTCATTATTTTATTTTTAATGTATTTTTCATTAATAAATATTTTTAAGTTTTTGATTAATTTATTTTTCATTTATAAATATGTTTTATTATTTCATTGTTTTATTTTTCATTAATAAATATTTTTCCATTATATTATTTTTCATTAATAAATATTATTAATTTTGCCATTATTTTATTTTTCATTAATAAATATTTTTTATTTTTTCATTATTTTATTTTTCATTCATAAATATTTTATTTTTTCATTATTTTATTTTTCATTAATAAATATTTTTATTGTTTCCATTTTTTATTTTTTATTCATAAATATTATAAATTTTTTCATTACTTTGAGTTACACCAAACATCGTTTTTAGATAGAACCCTAAAAAAAAAAAACAAAAAAAAAACGAGCGCATGCATGAATAAAAAAGTAAAATTCTTAAAAAAGAAAGAAAATGGATTCCTGTGAAAGTTTTAGCTACACCTACTATAACACAATTATTGAGTTTGGGGAAAATAAACAAGCAACCCAAAAATTCTTAAATGCACATGGTCTGCCCTACATGTGAATCAACGTATTTTTTTAGGAAAGAAAAAAAATTAGGGGTTCTGCAAAAAGACACTTGTAGAATTCACCCCTGCCTTACAATCAAAAAAGAGAAAATATTGCAACTTCAGTGTCAGTGACGAAAAGGGGACATTTATGGAACACTCCGGAATTCCATACTGGAGAGAACTTGAATGCCTTAAGGAGAGAACTTGAATGCCTACTAGATGCTGTCCTCGAGTATCTAAGGTCTCTCTGTACAGGGGTTTGTCAGAACAACCTGGCATGAGAATACTTTTCCCTAGAAATAAATCCTAACCAAATATTCAAAATCACATAGTATTTGCTGCCCAAATAAGATCTCCTCACTATGGCTAACTCACATAAGCTTTTACGAGGAATGGTGCACCTTATCCAAGTGATGTTACATCAAGTAACAGCACAAAGCTGGATAATCCACCAGACTTGATAAATTCCTGTCCTGGAATCCATTAAGACCAAGAGACTGAAACGAAAGTTATACTACAACAGATTGTAATAAACAAGCGTATGGTTGCAAGAAAAATACAAACGATTGAGTGAAGTTAAATATTTTTTTTTATTTCTCACCAAATTATGGCGTCGTCGTTATGATGGCTGGTCGGGCGTTGAGATAAACTCGTCAATGATCAAAGTTTTTGGTTTAGCTGTGAAGGCACAAATTTGGCTTAACGTGTGCGGCGATCCTTAGTAGCTAATGTTGCTAGCATGGGGTTGGTGAGTGGTGGTGATTTGGTATCAGCAAGAGAAGGAAAGATTAGATTTGTAACAAGATTGTGGGTGACATGGCAGCGGCGGGCAGTTCTGGCGGTCTGTGTGTGTAGTAAGTTCTGCGTCTGGTGTCGCTAGCTAGGGGTCAGCTGCTGACGGAAGAGCACGCCACGCTAAGGCTGATCTCTCTGTTGTCGAAAAAGGCTGGTAATTTTATAGTCATGAAGCGGACGTAATAGTAGTCACAGAGTTTTTTTTTTTATCGCTGCCCTGAGTTTCGCTTTTTGTTTGTGTTTGTTTTTCGTGCTTTAATGTGTTGTAGAGAATTGTCTGTTTGGTGTATGTGTGCATGTGTTATATCAATTTAAAGCTAATAAAATTGTGAATATAATCTAGTCGGTGTTGTGCGGGTGCAGTGTTTTGTGAATTATATATCCGTGTTTATATGCTATAGGAGTTGCGTTTACTGTGATGTTTGTGTTTTGTATTTTGGTTTGTTCTTTTGCTGTGGGGCTTTCTCTGGCGGGTTTCTTTGTTGAAGTAAGGTGCGAATTATTCTAATTATGTGTGTATCTAAAGAAATGGGATTTGAAGTTGTCATGTGTATTTATTGTGTTCATTTGCGTTGTAACGACGAACAGATCTGTCCTAGCGGCGCCATTATTGTTGCTGTCGTTGCCCTTGGTGGTTTCCGGTTTGTTCATGGAAATATGGAGGGATATGCGGTATAACAAATATGAAAATGGTTAATTGGGGAGAGGAAAACTATGTTCTCAATTTCTTTACTAACTCAGTGTTTGAGAAATAAAGAACTTAAATGGAACATTCGAATATCTATGTATCTCATATAGAGTTCAAGTGTTAGCCCCAGCTTGTGGGTCCCTTGATTTCTGAGAACTTCGACTGAAGTAAAATAAAACGAAACCTCAATCAGCACTGCAACTGTACTCACTATGTAATAAATCACTCAGAAAATTTGTGGACCCTCAAGACCCCAATATCCACACACAAAATATTGAGCGCTTGTGGAGAGACATCAAAGGGTGGCATTTGGGCAGCAGTACTTTGCCCGATTTCTCTTCATTAAAAGTAAGAAAGACACAAGCAAATTGTTACATCATTTTTTTACACAAGCCGGAATGTTATACAGGAATCTATTCGAGAAATAAAAGCAATAACGACAGTAAAGAAAGCAATCTTATCTACAATATTGTTTTTTGTTTTAAAATTTAAACTTCTTCTTTTTGGTTCCCCGCCAAAGGACGGTGACCTGTAAATTCACCCTTGTCTGTTCGTCTGTTTGTCCGTTCGGCTGTCTGCACTTTTCTCAATAACTACGCCTTGGAATTTAAAAAAATTTTGCGCAAACATTAAACATGATATGAGTAAAAAAGTAACAGAATGGATTTTCCAGGAAAACTCTGGTTGCTCCCATAGAAGTGCCTCTCGGGTTAAAATGGCTAAAATTGACACTTTTGTGCTTATTAAAAAAATTGATGCGTTGGATTTTTATGAAACTTTTTGAAAAGTTGTAACTAACTGATTTCTGTATAATTTTTTTGTCTATACTTTGCGATAACTCTTGGGTGTGACCCAGGTGCTCTTTTAGGGCTAATAAAAACACTCTATTTTGGGGAATATTTTATCATGTTTGTCCAAAAATTTTCTGTGTATGTCTATTTAGCATAGTGCTGAAGGCAAATTAAAATATGTTAAAACCTTGGGGACTTTTAGGGATAAATGGGGGGGGGGGGGCAATCATTTCTTTTTTTGTATGGTGCAGAATTCAAAAGTACACAGGCTAAGGCTTAAAACTGCACCGTTTGTACATTTTCACCAGGATTTGACGTACCCTGGGGACTTTGGTGGCTAAATGGGGAGGGGGGCAAATGCTGAACTTAGTCATTTTTTATAGCTTGTTTGCTGTGCATGTGCACTCACGGGGGAGCATGCACACTTTATTTATTCTATTTTAAATTCTTTACATTGGTTTTCGTTTTAATTGTTTCGCTTTGTTTTCAAATTTCATATTCGTTCTTTTTTTTCTTAGTTTTTACTAAGTTATTAAAAATGAAATCATTATGAAAAACTGAAAAAAAACAAAACAAAAAAAAAACACTGTGTACTGTAAGAAAATAAAAATAAAAAAAAGAAGATTGCTTACTTGGTGGCGCCGGCCTCGAGGGCGGAATTCTAATCTGAGTGGTTGAGAGGACGAGTCTCTTATAGACTTGGAGGAGTAGGGGGAGGCACAATTCTTCTGTTATAAAAGAATTGTGTCTCTGACTAGTACCAGTTCTGTTAAATGACTTACTGGTGAACGGTTGGCACAACTTAGTTACTCGCTGCTCGCCGTACTACAATACTTGTTACTCGACCCAGTAGGGGGGGGGGGGTCCGGGTCGCATAGGGCATCCTTTGCAACCTCTCGGAGCTTACGCTATCACCGGGTAATCTACGTTACCCTCTAAACAGTTTTTTTTTTTTCACAGTACTGTAAATAATAAGAAGGGACTTTCATGGAATACACCGCCGACACCGGCGATGCTTTTACTCAGCAGGAAGCGCAAGGCAAAATGAAATAGATTTCTTGATGATCATCGCCAATTCAATATATAAACTGTGAAGCAAACATATGTGTATGCGGAGGAAATGGGATCGCCTATTGCATTGTGAGTAATAACGATTATACCTACTTCCGCCATCACACCTTCGTCTTAACACGCCTAATTCGAAATGAATGATTTAGGCAATCTCTGTTAAAGATTGCAAAACACACACACACACACACACACACACACACACACACACACACACACAAAAAAAAAGAAAAACAAACAAAAAACCGAAAGAATTAGCTTTAAAAAAGATTTAATCTTTTGTTTATTTAACATAATCTTGTTTTACGTTTTCATGCAAACATTTCAACCACAACAAAACGTTATAAAAATGTAAGTATAATTTTATCTCATCACAGCTCATTTTTAGAGTTTCAGAAATTTAATTCCAGTTAATTTTGTTTTACAATGCAATGCATTGATGCAATATTTCTTTTTTTTTTTTTTAACACAGAATAAATATTTGATTTAAATTTATTTTTATTTTTTTCAGTAATAATTTCCTTTTACTACAAACAAAATTATTGTTTTTTCATCCTGAACTTTTAAAACCAAAATACGTATTGCTGTATTAGGAAAAGTTGAAAGGTATTTTGTTTTAAGGTTATAATTTTAAAATTATTTTGAAAACTATCGATTATTCAGATATTACCTAATCGATTACTTTTCATTCTTGATTTTCATACACGGAGATTGTTATTTCCAACCTTCATTTTTCTTGGTTCCACCTATTACACCGACCTTATAAAAATAAGGCATGTTTTATCAAGCAATCTGGAAAAGCAATTAGAAAGAATGATGGTACTAGTGCACTTATTGATCCTTGCGGAAATAATAACATTAGTTAGAAAGCCATTCTTAACATGGGGAGGGTGTTTTGTAACTAATCTGTACGTTACCAACCTTACAATTTTATAAAACCAGATATCGTAAAAACTTTAATTAAACTTGAAAATACTATTTAAAAAATAGTGCGGATCAATAAGTGCATTAGCACCACAATGATAATATTGATATTGATAAATGTAATCGTAAACTCGTAGCATTTTCTTGAACTATTAAAATATGTATATTTAAAAATAAAATATTAAAATATGTGTATTATAAAATATTAAAATATCTATACATATAAATACAAAATATTAAAATATCTATACATATGAATATTAAAATATTAAAATATCAATACATATAAATATAAAAATATTAAAATATCTATACATATAAATATAAAATATTAAAATATCTATACATATAAATATAAAAATATTAAAATATCTATACATATAAATATAAAAATATTAAAATATCTATACATATAAATATAAAATATTAAAATATCTATACATATAAATATAAAAATATTAAAATATCTATACATATAAATATGTACAGATACTACAATAAATAATAACCAAATTTGGAAGTTCAATCTTCCTAACAAAAGATTTCACGGAATAATATCAATTATTGTTTTGTAAAACAAAGGTAAAGACGTTTTATTTGGATTCATCAGATAACTGTTCTCATCTTCAGTGTCATTTTCACAACGTTTCGGTCGATATAACCTACAACCTTCTCCATGTGTTTTTTGTCAAACCGAGGAACATTTCTGTCGATCTTGGTAAGTTGGACAAAATTTTGACTGGAACTCTTTATTTACTTGATGAGGATAGCATGTTCTGTGAAGAAAAAGATTAATGATTGCTCGAGAAGAGAAGGATCGGCGCGCACTTACCTTGAATACTAACCAAGTATTGTTGCTGTTGTTATCCACCCTTTTAAAGTTATTTTGTGCTCCGGATCATGTGATAATTAATCATCTGATCCTTCCATTATATAAGAGGGGAGATTCCCTTTATTTTCTCTTTCTTTCACCACAAGTTGATTTGATTGCCGGCGATTGAACGTAAATCTTTTTCACTTTCATCTGGCGAGATACTACAAGACGGTTACGTCGCGGAAGTGGGGCAATTCTTCCGCAACCTAAGGTAAGTGCTTTTGCTTCCTTCTCGATCTAAGTGGTCATTGATTCTTTTCGGGAAATTAATTTTTTCACAGCTCTTGTTTCATTAGCCATGACTAGATAGAGATTCTAAGTAATTTACAATTGTATTTTTCAGTCATCCCTCACTGAGAAATGAAAAGAATATGACTTTTACAATTGCTTTTTCCAAGTATTCTAATCACTGCACCACGGATCCTTGCAGATAGTTCTAGTATGAATTTTGTGAGCCTTAAACCTATTTTATTTTTAGTTATTAATATCACTATTTATTATTAATTATATATATATTATTGTTTCCATATTACTATATATATATTATCTATTATAATTAACGAATCCCATATCATGTTAAATTCTATACTAGGAATTGACTGTCTCTCAGCATACGTGCTGCTTCTTTGAGTTGTTTTACACCCCACCCTGCTTCTTTGTCTATAATTTTTTCTTTGTTCCATAATGGTATCACTTTTCCTAGAAGATATGGTCAGCTATACCCGATTGTTCAATCTCTCAACGTATTATGGCTTTTCGATGTTCTTCTAACTGTACTTTAGTGGCCGACATGTATCACGTTTGTATAGTTTTCCACATTTACATGGGATCTCATATAAACAGTTCTTAGTCATGATTTTTTGTCTATGGGGGGCTTTACTTGCATAAGCTCTTTCCAGAGAGTTGAATGGCTTCAGAATATTGTACTGATGTCATATGGATTACATATTCTTTAAAGTTTCTCTGACAAGCCCTTCAAGTATGGTCAACGAACTGTAGTGAATTGCTGAGTGGTGTCATTTAGTGTCTGGTCCAGATCTCTAGGAAGTTGATTTCCATTGGTAAACATTTTGAACATGACACTCAATGTGAGAATAGTAGTCCGATGAATCCAAATAATGCAAATAACCAATCCTAATCTAAAAAAAACAGAAACGTAATGATAAAGACATTTCATCCAATCCTTCAACAAATTGTGGAAATTGTAGGAAGGAGAAATTCATTTATACCCGACAAATATGTTCTCTAACCAATTTTTACAAATATGTTGTCTAACTAATTTTTACAAATATGTTGTCTAACCAAATTTTATAAATATGGTATCTAACCAATTTTTATAAATATGTTAACTAACCAATTTTTATACATATGTTATCTAACCAATTTTTATAAATATGTTGCCTAACCAATTTTTACAAATATGTTGTCTAACCAATTTTGACAAATATTTTGTCTAACCAATTTTGACAAATATTTTGTCTAACCAATTTTTACAAATGTGTGGTCTAACCAATTTTTACAACTGTGTTGTCTAACCAATTTTTACAAATGTGTTGTCTAACCAATTTTTACAAATGTGTTGTCTAACCAATTTTTACAAATGTGTCGTCTAATCAATTTTTATAAATAAAGCTAAACAATTTTTATCATCACAAAAACAAGTCTTGAATTGGATCAAATTATTTTTTTGTTATTTAGTTTACAGTTTTCTGTCGTTAGAAGTGACATAAAACAGATAAGCCAAATACCCTCATACAATTAAAATCTGTATTCTTTATGGAAAACATAGGACAAAATGCAACTTACTGACCTGCATGTACACTGTATTTATTTGATATACATATTGTATTTTTTATTAGATAAAAAAGAAAATCAAATGTAGAAAGTTCTCTACAATTCAATTCTTCCCACACCAACTCCTCCTAATAGAATTTGCCACACTAACTCTTTCTGACTCACTTTGCCACATCTCAACTCCTTTTAATGCAATTTGCCACACTGATGCCTCATAACCTGCAAGAGTGCATTCTTGTACTCCAAGGGTTTCCAGTAAGATTATCTATACACTGTTTTCATATGCTTCCACGCATGCCAATCACACTTATCTCGCATGGTATTCCATTACTTTATGTCACACTTATCTGGCACGGTATTCCATTACTTTGTGTGGCCTACTGATTTTCATCACTTATGAGTGGTGAAATGTCTCATATTAGGTTGGTGCAAAAATAATGTCGTTTTTGACGTTCAACTTCAAAAGATCATAACTCCTTTCATAATAAACTTTATTAATTGAAATAAGAACCATTAGAATCGACACATTTTTGCCAACAAGAAACAAGTTTATTTATTGCATTAGCATAGAAATATTGAGTTCTGGAAGTGATGAAGCCATTGAAGGTCGATTCGGTATCATCTTAGCTTTTGAAGCATTTTTTGCACAGGAAGTTCTCGAGATGCTTGAAAAAGTGATAATCAGTGGGAGAGAGGTCTGGTCAATATGGGGGATGAGGCAAAATCTCGGAGCCCAATTCATTCAACTTCTGCAGGGTCAGTTGAGCAACATGTGGGCGAGCATTGTCATGGAAGAGAATTGGTCCCTCCATATTGACCAATCTTGGGCATATACATTGGAGCTTCTGGTGCATTTCATGAATCGTAATTGATTCCAGAAGTTGTGATGGATGAGACCGGCCGCAGACCACCACCAAACGGTCACCATAATCTTTTTTGGTGCAATTTCGGCTTTTGGAAGTGTTGTAGAGCTTCTCCAGCACCCAACCACTGTGCTGAACATCGCTGGTTGTCCTAGGATCCACTTCTCATCACACGTCACAATCTGCTCAAGAAATGGGTTGTTTTTTTGTACAGAAAGAGCATAGAAGATACCTCAAAATGACAATTTTCTTGATTATCTTCGATTCATGCAGCACCCATTTATCCAACCTTTTTGACTTCTCTATTTGCTTTAAATGGCAAACGACTGTTAAATGGTCGACCTCGTTCAAAGCAACTTCCATGTGGTTTTGCAAGGATTGGCTTCAATTAAGGCTTTCACATGTTCCTTATCAACTGCAGTCAGCTGGCTTCATCTTCGAGGCTTTTGTCACCATTGCAAAATTTCTTGAACCACCATTCTGCCACACATTTGTTCCTGAGCCAAATGCATCATTGATATCACAAGCTGTCTCGGCAGCTTTTCAGCCTAGTTTGAACTGGAACAAGAAAATTGTGCGGATTTGAATTTTGTCCATGCTGTCAAAAAGCTTGCAAAAAATGAAGAGATTGAGAACAGTAATGAATAACACGATTCAATAGAGCGAAAAACTTGTTTCAAAATGATAACATGGCTATACATATCAATGAATTAATTTAGAAATTATAGATAAAAGTAACATATGTGAGAAAACGATATTGTTTTTGCACCAACCTTATACATCTTTCAGGTAGATTCTTAACCCAGACAATATCTTGTCATGTGTGAATTAGAAAATGTATCAGGCACAAATGCGACATCTAACCATCACCTGTCTATACTCTAAACAAGAATCTCATTAGTTGTGTTAGCTAGGGTGGTCGAGGCTGGTTTATCATATTTGGCATAATATTGTGCCAGTATACTGCATCTATAATCAGCATTACTATCCGCTTTTCCTGATGGTACGTGGACATACCGAAATCATACATGTACACCTCATATCCAAGCAAACAGCAAATATCTTTAAAAATGCTGTACCATTGTCCATAAGCAGCCCATTTATCGGCCCCCATTCACAAAGCATTATTTCAAACTGTTTGAAGATGCTAGCAGGGTCTTGGTGAGGCATGGTCTTTCAGATGGCACAATGACTGTGGTAGCAATCTATAAATATCAGGTAAAACCAATTTTCAAAATAAGTTACATTCATCACAATCCTGCTTCAGTTTTCCATATCACACCTGCGAGATTTCCAAAGATTCAAGTTGTCTGGCATCCTCAATCACATTTCAGTTTCAGATCTCCCTATCAATCATACCTCCGCTTTCTATATCCCTAGGTCGGTCAGTTTTAAAAAAGTGTAGTGTTCTTTTTAAACTAGGGTGCCCGCTATATCAGTGGATGGTCTGTATCTGCAGAACATTTCAGTCTTTGGCCTAATACACACAGGTTCTGTCAATATATGGACTTCATGCAGCTATCACTGTGGTACTCTTGTATTCTGTTTTGCTTGATTATCATGAGATTTGATCAGCTTCACATTGAGCTGCAGTTCATATTCAGAGACCAACTTTTGGAGTGACGTAAGATGCTGATAAACATTTTCGCCTTTCATTATAGTGCAAGGTTTACACTTCCCAGCACATCATCACATCATCACGCTCATGTTTGTGGATGTTATTTCTTCCTCTGCTGATCAGCACCAGTATGCATCTTCACAAACCATCGCTCTTAACAACGGCTCTAGTGGCTGAGTTTGCCTTTCATTTTACAAAAGCTGTGATAACACATGCCAACCACATACTGGGAAATATTAAATGCCTATGAGAGAGAACTTGAATGTTTACTAGACACTGTTCTCGAGTGTCTAAGATTTCTCTGTAAAGGGATTTGTGGCATGAGGATTATTTTACTTATAAGTAAACTCGACTAAATATTCAAAATCACATTGTATTCACAGCTCAAATAAGATCTCAGTTTGGCTTACATGTAACAGCTTATTTGTTGAATAGTGCAATTTCTCCAAGTGATGTTGCTTTTAGTAAAAACACTAACTAGCATCAGTAAAACATAGAGACTAAAATATTTTTATTATATATTTAACTGGTCAATTAGTAAAAGGAAAATTAATATTCTTATCTTCTTTAAGTGTTTTAGATGTAAGCGAGAATATAAAGGGATTTTCGAATATCTATGTTACAGAGATCAAATGTTAGCACCTAGGAAGTGGCCCCTTGAATTCTGAGTAATTTGACTGAAGTAAAATGAAACAAAAGTAAGAAATGCACAGTCAGCTTTCAGCACACTGAAAAGACAATGTGTCGCGTTAGATTATTAGGGACTACCAGCAATTCACTTCCATGGCACTAGAAAAGTTTCCCTTGCTCCTACTAATCGTATTCCTAACATGTGTGTCTGTTACCAGCTGTTCTAGAACATTACTGTCTAGATAAAACTGCTCCAAATATTCTTTGACAAATAACAAATCCTAATCTAAAAAAAAACAGAAACGTAATGATAAAGACATTTCATCCAATCCTTCAACAAATTGTGGAAATTGTAGGAAGGAGAAATTCATTTATACCCGACAAATATGTTCTCTAACCAATTTTTACAAATATGTTGTCTAACCAATTTTTATAAATATGGTATCTAACCAATTTTTATAAATATGTTGCCTAACCAATTTTTACAAATATGTTGTCTAACCAATTTTGACAAATATTTTGAAGCATTTTTTGCACAGGAAGTTGTCGAGATGCTTGAAAAAGTGATAATCAGTGGGAGAGAGGTCTGGTGAATATGGGGGATGAGGCAGAATCTCGTAGCCCAATTCATTCAACTTCTGCAGGGTCAGTTGAGCAACATGTGGGCGAGCATTGTCATGGAGGAGAATTGGTTCCTCCATATTGACCAATCTTGGGCATATACATTGGAGCTTCTGGTGCATTTCATGAATCGTAATTGATTCCAGAAGTTGTGATGGATGAGACCAGCCGCAGACCACCACCAAACAGTCACCATAACCTTTTTTGGTGCAATTTCGGCTTTTGGAAGTGTTGTGGAGCTTCTCCAGCACCCAACCACTGTGCTGAACATCGCTGGTTGTCCTAGGATCCACTTCTCATCACACGTCACAATCTGCTCAAGAAAGGGGTTGTTTTTTTCTACAGAAAGAGCATAGAAGATACCTCAAAATGACAATTTTCTTGATTATCTTCGATTCATGCAGCACCCATTTATCCAACCTTTTGGACTTCTCTATTTGCTTTAAATGGCAAACGACTGTTAAATGGTCGACCTCGTTCAAAGCAACTTCCATGTGGTTTTGCAAGGATTGGCTTCAATTAAGGCTTTCACATGTTCGTTATCAACTGCAGTCGGCAGGCTTCATCTTCGAGGCTTTTGTCACCATTGCAAAATTTCTTGAACCACCATTCTGCCACACATTTGTTCCTGGGCCAAATGCATCATTGATATCACAAGCTGTCTCGGCAGCTTTTCAGCCTAGTTTGAACTGGAACAAGAAAATTGTGCGGATTTGAATTTTGTCCATGCTGTCAAAAAGCTTGCAAAAAATGAAGAGATTGAGAACAGTAATGAATAACACGATTCAATAGAGCGAAAAACTCATTTCAAAATGATAACATGGCTATACACATACCAATGAATTAATTTAGAAATCATAGATAAAAGTAACATATGTGAGAAAACGATATTGTTTTTGCACCAACCTTATACATCTTTCAGGTAGATTCTTAACCCAGACAATATCTTGTCATGTGTGAATTAGAAACTGTATCAGGCACAAATGCTACATCTAACCCTCACCTGTCTATACTCTAAACAAGAATCTCATTAGTTGTGTTAGCTAGGGTGGTCGAGGCTGGTTTATCATATTTGGCATAATATTGTGCCAGTATACTGCATCTATAATCAGCATTACTATCCGCTTTTCCTGATGGTACGTGGACACACCAAAATCATTTCCATATCACACCTGCGAGATTTCCAAAGATTAAAGTTGTCTGGCATCCTCAATCACATTTCAGTTTCAGATCTCTCTATCAATCATACCTCCGCTTTCTATATCCCTAGGTCGGTCAGTTTTAAAAAAGTGTAGTGTTCTTTTCAAACTAGGGTGTCCGCTATATCAGTGGATGGTCTGTATCTGCAGAACATTTCAGTCTTTGGCCTAATGCACACAGGTTCTGTCAATATATGGACTTCATGCAGCTATCACTGTGGTATTCTTGTATTCTGTTTCGCTTGATTATCATGAGATTTGATCAGCTTCACATTGAGCTGCAGTTCATATTCAGAGACCAACTTTTGGAGTGACGTAAGATGCTGATAAACATTTTCGCCTTTCATTATAGTGCAAGGTTTACACTTCCCAGCACATCATCACATCATCACGCTCATGTTTGTGGATGTTTTTTCTTCCTCTGCTAATCAGTACCAGTGTGCATCTTCACAAACCATCGCTCTTAACAACGGCTCTAGTGGCTGAGTTTGCCTTTCATTTTACAAAAGCTGTGATAACACATGCCAACCACATACTGGGAAATATTAAATGCCTATGAGAGAGAACTTGAATGTTTACTAGACACTGTTCTCGAGTGTCTAAGATTTCTCTGTAAAGGGATTTGTGGCATGAGGATTATTTTACTTATAAGTAAACTCGACTAAATATTCAAAATCACATTGTATTCACAGCTCAAATAAGATCTCAGTTTGGCTTACATGTAACAGCTTATTTGTTGAATAGTGCAATTTCTCCAAGTGATGTTGCTTTTAGTAAAAACACTAACTAGCATCAGTAAAACATAGAGACTAAAATATTTTTATTATATATTTAACTGGTCAATTAGTAAAAGGAAAATTAATATTCTTATCTTCTTTAAGTGTTTTAGATGTAAGCGAGAATATAAAGGGATTTTCGAATATCTATGTTACAGAGATCAAATGTTAGCACCTAGGAAGTGGCCCCTTGAATTCTGAGTAATTTGACTGAAGTAAAATGAAACAAAAGTAAGAAATGCACAGTCAGCTTTCAGCATACTGAAAAGACAATGTGTCGCGTTAGATTATTAGGGACTACCAGCAATTCACTTCCATGGCACTAGAAAAGTTTCCCTTGCTCCTACTAATCGTATTCCTAACATGTGTGCCTGTTACCAGCTGTTCTAGAACATTACTGTCTAGATAAAACTGCTCCAAATATTCTTTGACATGAACTGCAAAACACGTGTTGATGGGGGGGGGGGCAAGATGGTCTGTTTATGTTATAGACGATTCCATCCTCATGTTAAATGAATTGAATGGTAAGTAATTGAGAAGCAAAAGATAATGATGAGTGAAAGAATGTAGATGTACATAAATATACATGAGAAATGATAAGGATATAGATAGTAAGAATAAGAGTTTGTTGAGAAATGAGTAACGTTACTTGTGATTGATGAGAGGTTAAGGGCGCTTGCTGGGTGGCCATTCCAACCAGAGCGGTTCTTGGTTACATATTGACTGGTTGAGAGTTCAGCAGAAAAGAGAGAGAAATATAAGAAACAGGAAGTCATGTGTCTGTGTCACTCTCCGGTTATCAGAGTTCAAAAGTGACAATCGAGTTAGCCTGGGAGTTTCTAGTAGCAAAATATTGTTGATATAAGCAAAGATGCATCAATGATCTCATCCTGGCTTAGAATATCAGTAACAATGGCTTAAAGACATTGAGGCCAAATAATAGGCAGGTAAGAAAATGTCTTTGTCCCTTGATTTCTATTATTTGAAACAAATGAACTTGGCAACATGTACTCGCAGTTTAGTTCCATTGCATACGTCTTAGTTCCTGAGATACATCTAGTACTGCAATGTTTGACTTTGCTATATATGTGTCAATATATTCGTTTAGTTCCCAATAATCCATAACCTGTTTATTTTCCTGCAAAATAGCTATGAGATGAATTAGACCATTTGGAGGTTTGAGTTTATCTTGCAGATATGGAAGTATCCAGGCATTTTAATCCCCAGCTGTTGTTCCTGATCATACTTTGCTCGAATTTGTGCAAAAGCTGGATAATCCGCAAGTCTGTTCTTTCAATATAATTGTAGATTCATTGACAGCCCATTTCCATCTCTGTGTAGTCTTGTCGCACTCTATGTTGAAATCACGTTTATGGTAATGGAAGCACAACTTATTCGATTGCACTTCATCTGTACAGCACCAGTTACAGCCACTTTTCCCAAATTTTAATATGTCTGCAAACACATCTTTCACAGTCATATGAACTGCCAGACAAATGAACCATCAGAATGATACACTCGATACACTTTACTCGACCCAATCCGTGTCAGAACTTCGACATAATTTGATTCACTGTAACACAGCTCCTCTTAATGCAGTTAACTGCACCAACTCATTGTAGTTCAATTTAGTTCACGTGTTACGAAAGATCTACCATGCTACACTTTATATCTCACAAGTCAACCTTATATTGCACATGGGTGAGTGAAATCTTTTCCAGCATTTCCTTACATCCTTGTTTGGTTGTTTTTTTCTTAATTTTTCCAAGTATTATTATTTTTTTAATTCAGCCAGACAAATAAATATTTTTTGTCATAAATTGGTTCATTTTATGTAGACAAAATCTTTTTTTCATATTATATTTTGCCTTCCGATGTGGTTTGTTATACCTTTTGTTTCTTGATCTATGAAAGAATGATTCACTCTGAAATGGCTGCAAACAATTTTCCTGTGCATATTTTTCTCATATACTCTTATTATGTTCTTTTGTTTTCTTTTCTGTTTTTCTTTTAAAGAAAAACATAAGACGAAATTAAACTCACTGATGCATATGCACTGCGATTATCCCATACACATTGTATTTTCTGTAATTTTTCTTATTTTTCTTCATGTTTTCTAAATATTAAAATATTTTTTTGTTTTTACTTTAGTAATGTGGAAAATAATATGATTTTTATATTTTTTTAATGTAAACAATTTTGTTGCCATGGTTTGTAGTAGACTTTATTGCTGGCCATCCTTGCTGATCACCTCTTTCTTTTAGTGTCAAAACTGAATGTCGCTGAACTGGCGACTGACGTCACTTTATTTGAACAGAACTTATTCCTTCACCATTTATTCCTAAATGATACCTACTTAAACACTTCTTTTTGAAAAAGATTACATGCAGTCTAAAAGGATATATAATATAAAAATGACAGAAGATTATTAGTTTATTTTGATGTCAGGTTTTATACCCAGATGCATCATCTTACATAGGTTGTCTTGATTGAGACAGAATCAGATATCACAGCTGAGAAAAAATCACTTTGTTGCATGCGTTATAGCAAACTAGGTTCATTGTGTCATTATTCTGGTAACCAAGTGGCAGACTCATACGATGAGGAAGTATAGTTCAGCTTAATGATAGGAAGTGCACCATCTTATCGTTATCTTCCCCTTTGTTGTTCTGAGGATTACTTATTGAAAATGTTACTTATTGAAAATGTTACTGAGTTTGTTACTTATTGAAAATGTTACTGAGTTTGTTACTTATTGAAAATGTTACTGAGTTTGTTACTTATTGAAAATGTTACTTATTGAAAATATTACTTATTGAAAATGTTACTTATTGAAAATATTACTTATTGAAAATGTTACTTATTGAAAATGTTACTGAGTTTGTTACTTATTGAAAATGTTACTTATTGAAAATATTACTTATTGAAAATATTACTTATTGAAAATATTACTTATTGAAAATATTACTGAGTTTGTTACTTATTGAAAATGTTACTTATTGAAAATATTACTGAGTTTGTTACTTATTGAAAATATTACTTATTGAAAATGTTACTTATTTAAAATATTATTTATTGAAAATATTACTTATTGAAAATATTACTTATTGAAAATGTTACTTATTGAAAATGTTACTGAGTTTGTTACTTATTGAAAATATTACTTATTGAAATGTTACTGAGTTTGTTACTTATTGAAAATGTCACTCAGTGAAGAATGTTACTGAGTTTGCTCTGGGATCTTTTTGTACATTTTGAGAATGACCCTTTTACTGTAGCCCCTATTCTGTGGGGATGAGACAGATTGCTCTTAGCCTAAAGTGTGGGACCTATTTGATTAGAGACTCTATTTACGACCGTGTCTTAGACTAGTCATGTAGCAGTCTTGGCAATATTCTCAATGTTGCCTGTGAATGTTAAGCTGAGATAAGGTTTTATTTTTCATTGTAATCATTGGTGGAAAATGGTTGTTGTAATTGTTACAGGAAAAGAGTATAATCTTAATAGCATTAATGACAACTATCACAGTACGCTTTAATTAAAGACTGAAGATCATTTTCTGGGGTTTCTGCCATTGACTTCAATATGTGTACAACTGTTTTCCTCGTGTTTTTTATAGACTGGTATCATCAGCAAATATACCCATCTCAGACACAATTTCATCGTTCATGAATATCAGAAATAATAAAGGTCAACCCATCGACCCATAGGACACAACTATATAAATATCGTTTTTGAGAACCCATTCATGCCAGACCTTATCAAATGCTTTGGATATATCAAGGGTTATATGCTCTTTCTTCTTCTACCTTATCTAGTGTATGATATATGCATTCAGCGATGATGATAAATATATCTGCTGTTCCTGATATTCATAAATGACCTCCCCGACAAAATTGCCTCTGAGATGGGTATATATGCTGATGACACCACACTCTATAGCAGGCACGACAGGAAAACAAATGAACATATATCTAAAGTAATGGCAGAAACACTAGAGGATGACCTCCAATCAGTAGTGGAATGGAGACAAAAATGGATGGTAACGTTCAATGCCACCAAGACAAAACTGGTTTCATTCAATAATTACAAGAAACCTTCTCTACCACCTATAGCAATGGCTAACGACTCTTTATCTGAGAGTACGTCTCTCAAGCTCCTTGGCCTAACGTTCACAGGAAATATGAGTTGGAACAATTACATCGAGGGCATTGCCAGGGCCGCTGCGAGGAAGGTGGGCTCTCTCTACCGTGCTAGAAAACTTCTAACACCCGAAAGTATCCTGTACCTCTATAAGGCCACTATTCGCCCATGTATGGAGTATTGCTGTCATATTTGGGCCGGTGCATCGGCTACTAGTCTCTCGCTCCTTGACAGGGTTCAAAAGAGAGTCGCAAATCTGATAGGCCCTAAACTGGCATCTAAACTTCAGCCTCTGTCCCATCGTCGAAACGTTGCATCCCTCTGCCTGTTCTACAAGTATTATAATGGTGAATGCTCTGAAGAACTGCAAGCACTTGTGCCCTCACGACGTGAACACCCTCGACAGACCCGACGAGCTGCAAAATCCCACCCCCACACTGTAGAGATCCCTAGATGTAAAAGATCTTTCTACTCCAGTAGTTTCTTCCCCAGAACTGCTAGACTTTGGAATTCCATTCCAGGTCACTGCTTCCCCAACTGTACTGACATGCATAAGTTCAAGTGCAACGTGAACCAACATCTCGCTGCCCTAATCCCTACATAGTACCCCAGTAGATGTTTCCCCTGATAGTAGCCCCCTACACCAAAGTGGCAATGTGCCTTGTTTGGGGTGAAAATGTAATTAAAAAAAAATTAAAAAAAATATCTGAAAAAGAATGTGCTTTTCTAAATCCACACTGTTTATCAGAAAAAAAAAGCTTAGCTGTTACAAAATAGATTAGTTTGATTGTTGATTTAAGACTTAGAGATTTTAAAGAAGTGAGGAGATTAATGGGACCATAACTTAATGCATCAGTTATTCTACAAGAATTCTTATATACAGGTACAGTGGAGGCAATTTTTCAGCTATCAGGAAGCAAGACATTTGTTGAAAAGTTTGGAGAAGGCATTTTTTAATTAGTATGGTAGGGATGAGATCAGGCTTAAATGCATTAGAGCTGTGGGGTTAAAATTTCACGAATATGAGGTGTGATCAACGCGTGTGGATTTTGTCCACAAAAAAATTGGAAAGTGTGGCTTGAGATCTGTAGCAGAATTGGTGGTCCACTGCTGGACAAGCATGTCAGCATTCTCTCTTGCTGTACAATCAGACCCATGATTGTTGCTGTACAATCGGACCCATGGTTGTTGCTGTACAATCGGACCCATGGTTGTTGCTGTACAATCGGGCCCATGGTTGTTGCTGTACAATCGGACCCATGGTTGTTGCTGTACAATCGGGCCCATGGTTGTTGCTGTACAATCGGGCCCATGGTTGTTGCTGTACAATCGGACCCATGATTGTTGCTGTACAATCGGACCCATGATTGTTGCTGTACAATCGGACCCATGGTTGTTGCTGTACAATCGGGCCCATGATTGTTGCTGTACAATCGGGCCCATTGTTGCTGTTTTTGTTGTTTGTTGGATGATTAGAAATTGTTGATTTTCATCATTCAGGTCATTATTATAAATTTTCCAGTTAAAAAGTTTCCAAATTTTTTTACTGATGAAAAATTATTAAACTTTATAATTAGACGTTTCTGTAAACATTGTATTCATTTTGCATTTTCATTTTTCACTTTAATACAATTTTTTATAATTCTAAATGTGCATAGCTGAAAATTTGCATCATATGAAGGATCATCTACTATTACAACATTTCTAAAAGAAACTGATTCATTAATGACCCACATGTAATTTAAGGATACTGAAAAAAACGTATACCCTAAATTATTTTTGTCACAAAAGATAACTTTCTAGCAATCACATATGTATGTAAATAAAGCATTTATTAATAATTGTTGGATATAAAATTGACTTTTAGTTTGTCACAAAATAATAAGTATACAGTTTAGTTAATTTAATGTAATCTTAGTTATTCTTTAGCAAAACAATGAATTATTTCATATTTTGTTATGTTTTATGTATTTACAGATAAAATGGCTCAGTTAATTTAAAAGAAACTGTTTTCCTGAAAATTCAGTGGATCTTTATTTTTCAAAATATTTCAACTAAACACATGGCTAAACACAATCAAGAGAAACAACTTTTGTGTGGATCATTATTTAATGCTAAATCTAATTTGAATATTGACACGCATGAAAAGGAACACTTTTTATGTGAAGTATGCAGATCTTCATTTTCTAGAAAATCAAGTTTGATTGAACACAATTGTATACACAATGTGGAGAAACCATTTTTCTGTAGAATATGTGGATGTTCATTTTCTCAAAAATCCAAAGTCAACAGTCATATGCGTACACATACTGGAGAGAAACCATTTTCATGTGAAATATGCGGATGTTCATTTTCTTTTTCATCAAATTTGACGAGGCACGTCCGTATACACACTGGGGAAAAATCATTTTCTTGTGAAACATGTGGATCTTTATTTTCTCAAAAATCACATTTGATTGAACACTATCGTATACACACTGGTGAGAAACCATTTTCATGTGAGATGTGTGAATATTCCTGTTCTCGCAACTCACAGTTAAAGGACCACATGCGTGTACATACTGGGGAAAAATCATTTTGCTGTGAAATATGCGGGACATCCTTTTCTGATAAATCAACTCTTAAACTCCACAGATCTATACACACTAAAGAAAAAACATTTTCCTGTAAAATATGTGGCATTTCTTTTACTTATAAATCAAATTTAATTATTCATAATCGTGTACATACTGGAGAGAGACCTTTCTCGTGTGAGATTTGTGGATCTTCATTTTCTTCGTCATCAAATTTGATAAGACACGTTCGTATACACACTGGAGAGAAATTTTCTTGTAAAACATGTGGATCATTATTTTCTCAAAAATCACATCTGATTGACCACAATCGAACACACAATGGTGAGAAATCATTTTCATGTTTAATATGCGGATATTCTTGTTCCCGCAATTCACATCTTAACAGTCACATGCGTACACATACTGGGGAGAAACCATTCTCATGTGAAATTTGTGAATCTTCTTTTTCTAAGAAATCAAATTTGAATCGTCACATGCATAGACATACTAAGAGTAATTTGGAGAGAACTTGAATTTCTACTAAACACACTCCTCACGTGTTAAAAATCTTTCAGGAAAAGCTGGCATGTGAATAATTTTTGTTACAAGTAAACCCAGACTTAATATAATATTCCAAATAACATGCTATTTGCTGCCTAAATAAAATCTGCTCAGAATGGCTAAGCCATACTGATTTTTACAAGGAATGGTGCACCTTCTTTGAGTGTTGTTACCTCAAGTAACTGCACAATATTGAATACTTTATCAGACGAGATAATTTTTTGTTCTGGAATCCAATATGACCAAGAGAATGCAAGAAAGACATACTAGAAAATGTTAAATGTTGGGGAGAGAAAAAATAATGTTCTCAACTTTTTTTTACAAATTCAACTTTAGACATGTAAAAGAGAATTTAATTGAACACTCGAATGTAGCTCACATAGAGATTAAATTTTTGGGCCCTTTGATTTGTGCAAACTTCAGCTGAAGTAAAATGAAACAAAAAAGGAGCTATTAAACAGCATAGTGACATGAGACAAGAAAGTGAAAAAAACAACCTTATAAATTATAATGCTGGGAAAGACATGAAAAGGAAACTGGAATCTCAAGAACGTTTTCATCTTTCCAGTGATTATAAAATTAACTGGAAAAAAATATCAAAAACTACCTTGCTAATATACCTGATGAACCACGAGCAAGAGATATAGAAACAATTGCATTTTAACGTATGGTTTGAATCATAAACATGCATTTTTCCGTTGAAATATGACAGTGTTTTAATACAAGAACGTGTCATCACTAGCATTGAACTATCAGTCGTTAAAAATACAACTCCACATAGCTAACTATGGAGGTTAAGTTTACTATGGAAAGATGACAAATAGACAAATGGATGATGCTGGACTGCTTACTGTTTATTGCGTGAACTCTTAATAGTTTTACGTTTATTACAATAAAACTTATTGATTAACTGTGTGTTTCTTTCAGTCTTTACCATTTGGGATTATTAATGCATTTATTGGCATCCTGATTTCACGACAAAACAGTTGTCAAATGGAAGATTCAAAACAACTTACGAAATTACAATAGTTGATGAAAAAACTCATGAAGGAGAACAACAAGACTCACGTTTATTTTTTTACTTGGGAGTTATTACTTATCATGGATTGAAGGCCACTCGAGGATAAGGGATAATGAATGTAAGGTGATTAAGAATGGCAATACAATGGTATAGCAATTATGTTGAAAGATTTGACAAGCAACGATGAATAAAATATTCATATGAGTAGATAATATTGACATTGGAAAGTTTTTCACTTTTTTTTTTGTTTTAAAACGAGTTTATAAAGAATTTTCAAGTGATTTTTATATAAAACCTATTTCCTCTGCACTCTTTGACTGGTGATAGAATAGTAATTCTGCTACATAATAAATTTAGATATATTATAAAACATGTATATTACTTTTAGGTGTGTGGTGTGTTGCTTGAATTTGAAATATTAATATTTTTGAAACTTATCAATCATTTGTGTTACAATATTCATATTTTTATAAAAGCAACAAAAAACACTAAAATAATTGGTGTGCATGAATGGCAGAAAACTCATGCAGAGTCATAGTTTTAAAAGCGGATTTTTCATAATTATTTTTAGGTTTCCGATTACTTGTTGATTGTATTTGAAATATAAAAGTCTCAAGTTAATTTCCAAAAAGAGAAAAATATTTTACATGTGAAAAAAGAATTATGAAAAATATTTTACATGTGAAAAAAGAATTATGAAAAATATTTTACAGGTGAAAAAAAGTTATAATGAAAAATATTTTCACAGCGACATTTGAAAACTGACAAGCACAGTTAAATTTTGAAGTTAAATAAATTCATTATAAAAATCCCTTCAACGATACATATTAGTTTCCTTAAATTATTTCAAAGATAATAGGTATAAAACCTAAGATATTGAATTAAATTAAAAAAAACACCTTGTTTGTACAAAAAATCGCTTAATTAGCCCCCAAAAGCTGGAGATTTGGATTCCACGTAACCAAAACAGGTGAAAAGTCGTCTAGTATGAGTTATATGGAAGTGCAAAATGTCAGAAAGTCAAAAGGCTATCTGAAAATGACGTCAGGTTGTTGAAGGGAGGTAGGGGTGTAAAACCAATCGGTTTTCTTTTTTTCTCAACCATGTATCTATACATTCCTATCGTGAACATTTGTATAATTTTACCATTTTTTTAAAATTTAATTATCTTTGTGTTCCGGCTTTGAAATAATAAAAAAAATATGATTATATAAAATTATGTCACGCCGAAGATTACGTGTTTATTCATGCAAAGAAAATATTAGAATTTAAAATTAAAATTACGTTAAAAATTGACATTCATTTTGAAGGTACTTATTTTTTGCAATTATAAATTATTTTGATTTAAAATATTAAATAAACAACGCTTAATTCAATGATAATATAGTTTGAGAAATTAATCTTCTTCGAGTTATATCAAATTCATTAATACAGACTTTATTGGCTTTTTTGTAATGTTCCTGTAATTTTTTTTTCAGTTTTACGATTTACGATGCTTTATTTTCAGAAAAAAAATAATAAAAAAATAATTTTTAGTACTGAAAACCATAACTTTAATAAAGGTATTTTTGTGTAAACGAAATAATACATTTCCAGTAAGATTTACATAAAAATAATGAGTTCATTATATTCCGTAATTATTATTTAATAAATACTGAAATTTTCATCAACGTTGGTTAACAACGTTGATGAAAAATTTTTTCCTGTTTTTTTTAAATGAATTTTTACGTAATGTGAGGAGTAATAATGTTCATACATGTCATCGACATTCAGTTTGCACATATGCATCACAATAACACGAAACAAATCTTAATTATCTGTGTTTTGTTTTCAATTAAAATAAATGTTTTTTTTTTAGATTTTGTAAAATAATTAGAATTTCAAAAACAAATAACAGAAGGTTTTATTGTTTTTTTTCTTCAGCAATAAATGAAAAGTGAACCTTTGAACAAAAATAAATTATTTTTTTCAAGCAAACTTTTCAATGAACAATCTCGCTGAGAGAAAATTGCTATCTTGAAATACAAACTCGTGTAATAAATAAAAATAATCATTAAAATTTCTAAATAGATTAGAACACTAATCTGCCTACCCTCTCTTCTGAGTGCAAGTCTTCAAAATTTTTCTCTAAAAACTACATTCCATAATCGCAACAAAAAAAATAAAAATGACGAATTTTAATAAAATTTTGTGGCTCTTCTATTTACACCTTAGCTTTTAAAGAAAATAATATTTATATCTGAAATAATAATGATGATAATAATAAATGAAAATAAACAAAATAGCACAAAAAACTTATGTCCTTAAGTGTTAAGTTAAAAAATTAGTAGTATGCCAACAATCACGCAAATTCCCCCAGTATTTTCGTTGTAAAAATCTAAAATTCACAATTGCAAAAAAAAAAAAAAGACATTTTGCGGTCCTGGATATGACCTTAAACTATATCCAGTGATTAGGCCCCAGCTGTCGGGCTTTGGGGAGTGTTGAGTCACCCTTTAATTTCCACTGCTCCCAGGTCCACTCTGACCCGGAGCAGTAGTACCTCCCAACTATGGGTTAAAGAGAAACCGACTTGAAAGCAACAAATATATTCTATTAAAATGTTTTTCTTCAAAATCTTTGGATTCGGCATTAAATAACCTGAGAAGGGTTGATATGCCGTCAAACAAAAACAACCAACCTTAACATTTAAAGAAAAAATATAACAGTTCATAAAAAGAAAAGGAAACTGTTTTACGGTTGTTGAATGATGGAACAGAAATTTAAATTTCGTTCCATTTTAAATTTGATACAGTTTTACATTATATCCAACTCATCGTTCACATTCGACATGTCAAATTTTATAAGTTTTTGGATAAACAAGGTTGGGGGAGGTCTATTCCGAAAGCCGTTCTTAACATGGGGAAAGTTGAAGTGTTTATTCATTGTAAACATACCGGAAAACCTATAAAAGTCGGCATTTCCACTGTGAACGGTGAGTTGGACTTATATCAAAATATACAAACAAAGGTTTACCAAATTGAGGTTTTTTGTTTAAAAATTAAAATATTTCGTTTTAATAAAAATTTATTTTTCTAAAAAAAATCTTTCGATTGCTGAATCTTAGTCTTTCAATTACTTTCGTTTTTTTTGGGGGGGCACAATAAAAAAGAAAAAGATTAAAACAGAACGAAATTTAAATTTCTCTTCCATTTTTACAACAACCGTAAAACAGAGCATTCTCCGCAAGTTTTACTAAAGAAAATAAACAAAATAGTACAACAAAACTTATTTATTTACGTGGTAGGTTCACCATGCAAATTCTTCCGGTATTTTTCTTGTAAAAGAGCAGGTGATTTCCCAAATAGCCAACAACACAACACAAGGGAGAAACTGAGGTAAATGTTTATTTCAACTGTAACACAACGCCGACCATTCTAGTTTGTGATTTTAGCAGGTTCTTGCGGTCGCTGACAACGAATCTGCTATTAAAACCTGTCGCAAATTTACCATTTGCATGGTATTAACGCCTGAACCCTGCGCCATTTAACCACCTTCGTTAACACGTGAGCGGTTCTTACTGAAATGTACATTCGTGTGTGCATGCACGTAGTCATGTGACGGTTCACAAGGTGCATAAATACATCATGGACATTTTAAATCACATATAATAAAAAAAATAATTTTCACCTCATTTAATAGTAAAAATAATTCATTTTCACGAGCGGTTTACAAAAACGTATTTTTATATTTTTAGGGATTTCTTTGGAAGGGGATAGAACTTGTATAGTTTTTAACAGATGCACCTCACAAATGTAAACAAAATTTTTGTGAAATATTAAACAATTTTTCTGCTCGGTTTATGTTGGCACGTTACTTTCGGAAAAATGGCCAATTAAACTGCAGAAGCAGTCTATACAAGTTCTATACTTGAATCCACCCTGAAAAAAAAGAACGAAAAACATGAAAATGTTTTTGTAAACCGCTCGTGAAAACTTAATCTTTTAGATCAATAAAAACTGTAACAACACAAAAAATGAACCACCTTTTCGTTTTTCTTTTTTTTAACTTTCTAATAGCGCAAAATAGTTCCAGGGTTCAGAAGTTAATACCATGCAAACAGTAAATTTGCGACAGGTTTAAATGCTAGATTCATTTTCAGCGGCTTCGATAACCTCTAAAAACACAAACTAGAATGGTTGTCGGCGTTGTGTTACAGTTGAAATAAACATTTACTGAAACGGAATGAATAAATACACCACAAATGGAGGGAAGCAAAGGTTGGGTAAGTTACTCTTCCTTCTATCTGGATAGAGTTTTTGGTAATGTCCAAGATCAGTGTTTGGAAAAAATAAAGTTACTGAAAGTGGATACTGTTGATTTTGTAACTCAACTGAATGGAACTGAGTCAAGACAACAAACGAAACCATTTATTTAAAAATATTTAGTTTTAACACTTCTTGTTATATTAAAAAAAGTTAAAACACTTCTTGTATTTATTTAAAAATATTATTTTAGTTTTAACACTTCTTGTTATATTAAAAAAAAAGGTAATACACTTCTTATATTGTCAAATAATAAAACAAACATTTTATTCGGAAAATTGATTTAGTTTTAACACTTGTCTTATGGCGAAACAAAAACAACTTACTCATCAACTTAATCTCACCAACTATCTTTAAACACATCTCAGATACCGACTGCGACAGTACAGCCATGGATGTTCTAGAAGGAGCCTTCATCCAGGTCAAAAATAGTATTTTTCCGGCACCTACTAGCTACTCCTCGACAGTAACTCGATGAAAGCATAGACTATTACATCCAGGTTTAAAAAAAAAAAAACTTGCCAAGGGCTACAAGTTCCGAGCAGTTACAGAAATACAGGTTAGTAATAAATATATCAGAAACGCCTTTATCAAATTATATTCGACAAAGAAAATAGGCCACTAAATTTTAAAACTATTTATGACTACACTCGAGACAGCTCCAAATTAATTAGCGTTTTACTCCCAACATTACTCCTCGGTAAATGCAACTATTTGGACCGATGAGATTCAGTCTATAGATGACAGAGAACATTTAGTAGCCGCCGTCTCACGACAACAATGTTCCTTTTGTGGGAACCAGAGACATAACAGGAGTAAGTGTCTGGCTCAGAATTCTATCCGTAAAAATTGTAAAAAGAAAGGACATTTTACTCGAGTCTATAAATCGCCTCCTGCTGTTGGTATCAATCCCGGTCAGTCTATCTTTGGTTCTTCTCTCCGGACATATAATATCTCGGAGTGTCTTAATTGCTTGACGTTATGTAGAAAAATCAAGAGGAAATCTTTCAATATACTCGTTGACACAGGGAGCTCCGAAAATTTTATTTACCCCGACAAGGTTAAAAATCTTGGATTAACTATCTCTTGAAATAAGGAAATAATTTTCATGGCTTACAGTTCGTATCCGTCGACAACCCTAGAACATTGTACAGTATCCCTTCGCCGTAATAAAAGAGAGTAACTAACGTAATGTCAAGCTATCCATCATGCTGTGATGTCATTCTTGGGTATAATTTTCTACGCCAACTTTCAGGAGTAAAAATATCTTTCGGGGAATCGCTCCCACCCTTTTCCTTTATTGTCTGTGGGCTGACGGCCGTGGATAATATCCCTTATCCTTCTCTTTTTGCTAATCTGACTGCCATCCGATAGACATGCAATGCATATTATAACGAAGCTATACATTTGCTGGTACTGGCATTAATTGAAACCGCATTATATGAAAACTATTCATAAACGCAAAAAAAGTTTGTGCAAATAAGCGAGAGAAAAAAATTAAAAAATAAACGGATAAATTAAAAGTCAAGTATTAAATAAAAAGCAGATTAAAAGTAATGGAGAGGTTAAATATTATGAAAATGAAATAATGACAGGCGACAATGTTTTAATAAGAAGAATCCGAAATTATACTGTCGACTGGTAGATTCAAATTAAAGTCCAAACTTTGTGCACTGATCCAAAATAATGAATGTTTCAATTAATGATAGAACCAACAAATTCATAGATTATTCATAGATTCGCTATAATATTCATTTACTAATATTTTTCCATTTTTATTCCAAACGAAAAAAATATTAGGGCGAGAAAGCCTTAGAAGATTCCCAGAAACCTTTTTTAAAGCTAGGAAGAGGTCGAAAACCAAGTAAGACTTTGGGAGGGAGGACAAAAAGGAAGCATTCAAAGAAGAATTTTGAAGAAGAAAAACTGGCTCTGATTCTGAGAAAGATTTTGTCTACTGTGCAAAAAAGAAGTTTTAATGTATGTCATTTTTATATCTTGTTTGTTTGCCTCGCCTTTCGTCTTAGCTTTATTGAGAAACAGCCAAGGGCTTGTTATTGGTCCACCGACTTAGTCGGATAGGGACCTTAGAATTCACCCTCGTCCATTCGTCCGTTCGGTCCCCAAATTCTCAAAAACTACACATTATATCTTTCTGAAATTTTGCATGAAGTTACAACTACCCAAAGGAAGAAAATGTAACATCCTCGGATTTTTTATAAAAATTCTGGTTGCGTTCTCAGGAGGTCAGAAGGAGTCAAAATGGCCCAAAATAGCATTTTTAGGAGTTTTTCGACCATTAGGTTTTGCTGAAACTTACCCAAAACCAAGATTACATGAATATATACATCTGGAAACGTAATATTTAATCCTGGGAAAATTCTGGTTGCGCCCTAGGTAGTCCAAAGCGGTCAAAATTGCCAAAAATACCACTTTCCAGAACATAGAATCTTTTCCGACCATTAGATTTTGCTTAAAAAAATAGGCCAAAGCCAGACCACGTACATATACATCTGGAAACGTAATATTTGACACTGGAAAAATTCTGGGGCTTGAGCCCCAGGGTGTTGTAGGGATGAAAAACACACATTTTGGGGCTAATTTTTACTTTTCTAAAATTCATAATTGTGTATAAATTGGGGTTTTAAATGTTACCGAATTAAAAAAAAAAAAATAAGGCATCGTTTGTCATGAAACGATGTCATTTGCCTGTTTTAGCCCAATGTTTCACATCAGGCCAGGGGTTTAAATGAGCAAAATAGGTAACAGTTCTACGACTGATTTTTTGGCTAACTGTACGAAGGAAGTATCTCTTGTAGACTCGATTTTACAAATATTGATTATATATTCGTAGATTGAACTTTAATACGTGCAATTGGTTTATAATATAAGGTTACAAACAAGTAAGCAGGTGATTCATTTTTTTAAAGTGCCTTCTACACATGAAGATCTGACCATTTTCTAAATATATCCTCATGGGAAGGCAAGTAAACAAGATCATGTCAATTCGGATTTGTTTTACAATCCACAGAGATTCGAAAAATTGGTCAAAAACGAATATATAACAAAAAAAAAACGTTAGAATAATCAAGACATAAAGGACCATTTCAATATAAATTTATAGGAAAAACTGATCCTCTACTTAAAGTTCTTAAATATTCTTGGGGTTGGTCACATGTAATCGTCTAAAAAAGCAGAATCTCATTTTTGCAGATGATAAGTAAGGGTCCTCGTCTACTTTTAAATATAGATACACTTTATTTTTTTTTTCTTTTAATTCGCCAAACATCTTAAATGTTTTTCCTATAAATTTTGCCTGCTCTACTCTGAATATTCAAAAACATTTTCTCCAAACTTGCAAGATTTTTATCTTGTGTTGGAGCTATATGAATTTAGGAAAACTCGTCCATGGAAAACTCGTCCATTTTTGCTAAGTAGGAAAACTCGACCATTATTGAATAAATATCGATTGAAAACACATTTTATGGCCGTTCTTGAAGGAGATATTGTTTTAAAAAAGACTACGCCCCCATAATATTTAAATATATTTTTTATTTGTTTACTGTTGTTTTAAAAAGGATAAAAGTGATTTTCTAAGTGTTTGTTTTCTACCTAGCTAATTAAGTTGGTTTAACTTATTTTAAAGCGTTTATTCAGTAAAACAAAAGAGACTACAGACCACATACTATCATAATATATTTTTTTATATTTATACTTATTTACCGTTGTTTTAAAAGTGCAAAATCGATTTTTCTACCTAGCTAGCTAAATTGTTAGTGATTTAACTTATTTTAAAGCGTTTATTCAGTAAAAAAAAACTAGTAGTGCCGAGGGTTACGTGAGAACAAGAAATAATATCCGACATGAGGGGATCACATCTTAGGGGTTTTGATAATCGCTCAAAAATAGAGAAAAAAAACAACTAATTCTAAACTGATAGGGTTAATTAGTAATTAACCTATACCGTTATTTTATTTTACAGATCAATAGGTACCTCCAATGCACGCCACAGTTTTACCCCCCGGTATGTAACACGATGTAACTGTAAATTTATTATTATCATTCTAACTTTTTTTTTACTATTTAAAAGAAGCTTCAAATAAACTGCTAATATATTTTTAAATTTTTTACAGCTTACAAAAATAATGAAAATGCGAGACAAAAATCGTGTTTACATTATCGACGCTTTAAAACAACCTTCCTATGTAGTAACATGTTTTAAGCCGTTGACACACCTATGATTTAAAAATCTAGCAAAAATCAACTAATAGTCATATTTACCTGAAATTTTCGATATTTATTCATTATTAAATAAACTTACATATTAAAAGTAGTTTTTTTTAATATATTAGAGGATTTTTTAGGTGTTCTACCCCCCCCCAATATTTCATGTTACGAAAACTGAAAAAAATAAATGTGGGTCGATAAAAAGTTTAACATTTTTTAAAGCTGGAAAGGTGAAATAAATAAAAAATAGTTATATAGTTATATATATATATATATATATATATATATATATGTAAAATCCCATCATTGTTTTTCACTTACCTCAATGTTGTAAATTAAATTGGACATAAAATCACTAATATTATGCTAAAAACATAAAATGAACAATTTTTCTTGATTTTTTCTCGGTAACATAATTATTTGAATTACAACAACAACAAAAAACGAATTCTAAAAAATAATTATTTTTAAAAAGCTTTAAATGATATTAAATTCAAATATTACGCGATATGAAGTTTAAACCGATTTTTATATAACAGGTTTCCAATATTAAAAAAAATATATTCATATAATATAATATATGACTCTTGAAAAATAAAAATTGCCAAAAGAAAAATCGATTTGATTATTTAAAATGACGGGTTGAAATCAAAACTTGCGCTTTTTTTCGAAAAAATACGGAAGCTTGTAAGGATAAGCATTTGTAGATATCAACAGAACAGGTCTGTCTAGTTCGTTATCAAAAATCTACTTGCTTTACAAAAGGTAAATCTTATATTATTTTTTATACATTTTTATTGTTCATTATTTTATTGTATATTTTATTTATTCAGAAATTTCTGATAAATTCATCATTTAATGCATAAATTTGGAATTTTTTGCGAGCCTTTTTCTTATATCTTCAAATCATTAACACGGACTAGTTGTCGTAATATATGAGAAATTACTTTTTTGTGAACTTATGCAGCATGCATAAACCGTTCTAAATTAATAACGATAGTAAAATAACGTTATTTGCAAATAAGTTTTATAATGCTCTTCCATAGAAATTACAATAAACACACGAACTGATGACGTCGTGTTTTTTGTTTAGTTTGATGACAACAGTTTGGAGGTACCTACAGATCAATCGTGGATTATTTTCAATTAAAATAGCGTTTTGTACAATAACGATAAGTAATACATTTCGTCTTCGTTTTAAAATCCAAATAATTCTTTACATTTGCCACAAGTTTCAATCAATTACAAAACATTGGATCGAAAGAAAAAGGTTAGAAGTTTGTCAAATGAAAAACGGAAGTATATTTACATTTAAAATAAACCCCTTTCCTAAAAAACGATATTTTACATTTTTTTTTTTGGGGGGGGGGGTCTTGCTTCTTGCTATCGACCATCCTTCCCTCCTCCTCCTCCCAAAGGAATCAGTCGGGGAACCATATAGTTTTTGGCTTGTTTATAAAAAGAATAGTTTCCGATTGTTTTTTTTATTATTATTATTATCGTTGTGTACAACGATATTTCTTTCCATGGCCGTTTAGCAACATTTCAGTGTTTTTTCGGGTTTGTATTACTGTACACATAGATTCAAAAAAGTTGTCAAAAAAAACAAATATATAACAAATAAATGTTATCAAAGGCAAGATAAGTTACTTTTCTACCTAACTGGATATAATTTTTCGTGTTTTTATTTAACATGTTTATTCAGCTCGAAAAGCATACAGTGTTTACCGATGTATTGGAAAATTCAAAATGACTGCCGACTCTCTCTTTTACACGGTAAGTTCGGGAAAAGGTGTTATAAATAATAAACTAGACAAAATATTATTAAAAAAACACAGAATATATGTCAAGTTATGTCACGGTAACATATAATGAGCGAATTTCTAACAGTATTTTGTCTAGTTTATTATTTATTACACCTTTTTCCGAACTTACCGTGTTAAAGAGAGAGTCGGCCGTCATTTTGAATTTTCCAATACATCGGTAAACACTGTATGCTTTTCGAGCTGAATAAACATGTTAAATAAAAACACGAAAATTATATCCAGTTTGGTAGAAAAGTAATTTATCTTACCTTTGATAACATTTATTTGTTATATATTTGTTTTTTTGACAACTTTTTCGAATCTATGTGTACAGTAATACAACCCCGTTTTTTTTTTGTTTTTTTTTAATTGCGTTTTTATAATTAATTACTTCGTTTTACTTTGGTTAACATTGTTAGGGAAATAAAAGCAGCCAACTATTTTATGTGAATAAAACCGAATTAAATCGCAAAAAGACAACCATTTTCACTCGTTTTTGTGTGCATTTATTTTCTCCCCTTTTTCCTTTCTTTCACCTTTGTTACACAAAAGTCAAATTTTGTTAACGACAACAAAATGTCGACGCCAATTCCTCCGGGATAAATAAAAACACAAAAAAAAAAAAAAAAAAAAAAATTACAATCAAAAATGTTTTTTAAAAAAATCCATTTTATTCGAATTTCAAGTCCGAAATCAACTTTTAAAAAATCTCTGAAAAATAATTTTCAGTTTTCTAATGTTATTTAAACAGTAATTAGTAAATAAACTCATAAGATACATAATAAAAAATGTACATACATTTTTTTACAAAATAATCCATAATAAACTAAACTAAAAAAAGCAATTTACAATATGAAAAAAACAAAAACAAAAAACATCTTGAACATATAAACATGAATAAGGCTGCTTCTCACCAAATTACGAACCACGTTCTTTTGAGTTGGACTTAAAATATTAATTCCGGATTAATGTAATATTCGAGATGCATTTGAGCGAGTTTTAATTAGAATGAGAATAGTTGATTAAAAGGTTGTTGTGTAAACTAAGACAATTCTAGAACAAGAAAGAAGTGTTAGATAAAGCACATTCTAGAAAACATTAAAAGGGAAATAACTCTTTTCCTTTTATTAGCTTGTTTGTTTTTAAGATACTTGGAGATTAGAGTTATGTCCCTTAGCCATTACAAATCGTAGGCATTTCGGATTAACACGTATGGAGCGCTTTTCAATTAAGACGTTTTCACGTAGAAGTAACTTTCTACACTCGCAAACGGGAATAAATATTACTTGAATAAATAATTCAGAAGAATATTTCGTGTTATTAATACTGTAACATTTTTAGTGTAATTTTTTCATGTAATATTTCAATATTTTTACATGTAATATTTCAATATTTTTTCATGTAATATTTCAATATTTTTTCATGTAATATTTCAATATTTTTTCATATAATATTTCAATATTTTTTGCATGTAATATTTCAATATTTTGTGCGGGTAATATTTCAATATTTTGTGCGGGTAATATTTCAATATTTTTTGCATGTAATATTTCAATATTTTTACATATTTCAATATTTTTTTAATGTAATATTTCAATATTTTTACATGTAATATTTCAATATGTTTACATATTTCAATATTTTCATGTAATATTTCAATATTTTTACATGTAATATTTCAATATTTTTGCATGTAATATTTCAATATTTTTACATGTAATATTTCAATATTTTTTGCATGTAATATTTCAATATTTTTACATATTTCAATATTTTTTTAATGTAATATTTCAATATTTTTACATGTAATATTTCAATATGTTTACATATTTCAATATTTTCATGTAATATTTCAATATTTTTACATGTAATATTTCAATATTTTTGCATGTAATATTTCAATATTTTTACATGTAATATTTCAATATTTTTACATGTAATATTTCAATATTTTTACATGTAATATTTCAATATTTTTTCATGTAATATTTCAATATTTTTTCATGTAATATTTCAATATTTTTTGCATGTAATATTTCAATATTTTTTCATGTAATATTTCAATATTTTTACATGTAATATTTCAATATTTTTGCATGTAATATTTCAATATTTTTACATGTAATATTTCAATATTTTTTCATGTAATATTTCAATATTTTTACATGTAATATTTCAATATTTTTACATGTAATATTTCAATATTTTTTCATGTAATATTTCAATATTTTTACATGTAATATTTCAATATTTTTGCATGTAATATTTCAATATTTTTACATGTAATATTTCAATATTTTTTCATGTAATATTTCAATATTTTCACATGTAATATTTCAATATTTTTACATGTAATATTTCAATATTTTTTCATGTAATATTTCAATATTTTTACATGTAATATTTCAATATTTTTGCATGTAATATTTCAATATTTTTTCATGTAATATTTCAATATTTTTGCATGTAATATTTCAATATTTTTTGCATGTAATATTTCAATATTTTTACATATTTCAATATTTTTTTAATGTAATATTTCAATATTTTTACATGTAATATTTCAATATGTTTACATATTTCAATATTTTCATGTAATATTTCAATATTTTTACATGTAATATTTCAATATTTTTGCATGTAATATTTCAATATTTTTACATGTAATATTTCAATATTTTTTCATGTAATATTTCAATATTTTTACATGTAATATTTCAATATTTTTACATGTAATATTTCAATATTTTTTCATGTAATATTTCAATATTTTTACATGTAATATTTCAATATTTTTGCATGTAATATTTCAATATTTTTTCATGTAATATTTCAATATTTTTGCATGTAATATTTCAATATTTTTACATGTAATATTTCAATATTTTTACATGTAATATTTCAATATTTTTTCATGTAATATTTCAATATTTTTACATGTAATATTTCAATATTTTTGCATGTAATATTTCAATATTTTTACATGTAATATTTCAATATTTTTACATGTAATATTTCAATATTTTTTCATGTAATATTTCAATATTTTTTCATGTAATATTTCAATATTTTTGCATGTAATATTTCAATATTTTTACATGTAATATTTCAATATTTTTACATGTAATATTTCAATATTTTTACATGTAATATTTCAATATTTTTACATGTAATATTTCAATATTTTTTCATGTAATATTTCAATATTTTCACATGTAATATTTCAATATTTTTACATGTAATATTTCAATATTTTTACATATTTCAATATTTTTGCATGTAATATTTCAATATTTTTACATGTAATATTTCAATATTTTTACATGTAATATTTCAATATGTTTACATATTTCAATATTTTTTGCATGTAATATTTCAATATTTTGTGCGGGTAATATTTCAATATTTTTTCATGTAATATTTCAATATTTTTGCATATTTCAATATTATTTCATGTAATATTTCAATATTTTTACATGTAATATTTCAATATTTTTACATGTAATATTTCAATATTTTTACATATTTCAATATTTTTGCATGTAATTTTTCAATATTTTTACATGTAATATTTCAATATTTTTACATGTAATATTTCAATATGTTTACATATTTCAATATTTTTTGCATGTAATATTTCAATATTTTGTGCGGGTAATATTTCAATATTTTTTCATGTAATATTTCAATATTTTTTCATGTAATATTTCAATATTTTTTCATATAATATTTCAATATTTTTTCATATAATATTTCAATATTTTTTGCATGTAATATTTCAATATTTTTTGCAGGTAATATTTCAATATTTTTTGCATGTAATATTTCAATATTTTTACATATTTCAATATTTTTTCATGTAAAATTTCAATATTTTTACATGTAATATTTCAATATTTTTACATATTTCAATATTTTTTCATGTAATATTTCAATATTTTTACATTTAATATTTCAATATTTTTTACATGTAATATTTCAATATTTTTACATGTAATATTTCAATATGTTTACATATTTCAATATTTTTGCATGTAATATTTCAATATTTTTACATGTAATATTTCAATATTTTTTCATGTAATATTTCAATATTTTTTGCAGGTAATATTTCAATATTTTTTGCATGTAATATTTCAATATTTTTACATGTAATATTTCAATATTTTTACATATTTCAATATTTTTTCATGTAATATTTCAATATTTTTACATGTAATATTTCAATATTTTTACATGTAATATTTCAATATTTTTTCATGTAATATTTCAATATTTATACATTTAATATTTCAATATTTTTACATGTAATATTTCAATATGTTTACATATTTCAATATTTTTTCATGTAATATTTCAATATTTTTTGCATGTAATATTTCAATATTTTGTGCGGGTAATATTTCAATATTTTTTCATGTAATATTTCAATATTTTTTGCATGTAATATTTCAATATGTTTACATATTTCAATATTTTTCATGTAATATTTCAATATTTTTACATGTAATATTTCAATATGTTTACATATTTCAATATTTTTTCATGTAATATTTCAATATTTTTTGCAGGTAATATTTCAATATTTTTTGCAGGTAATATTTCAATATTTTTTCATGTAATATTTCAATATTTTTTCATGTAATATTTCAATATTTTTTCATATAATATTTCAATATTTTTTGCATGTAATATTTCAATATTTTTTGCAGCTAATATTTCAATATTTTTTATCGTGTTATATTTCAATATTTTTACATATTTCAATATTTTTTCATGTAATATTTCAATATTTTTACATGTAATATTTCAATATTTTACATATTTCAATATTTTTTACATGTAATATTTCAATATTTTTACATTTAATACTTCAATATTTTTTACATGTAATATTTCAATATTTTTACATGTAATATTTCAATATTTTTACATATTTCAATATTTTTACATATTTCAATATTTTTACATGTAATATTTCAATATTTTTTGCATGTAATATTTCAATATTTTTACATGTAATATTTCAATATTTTTACATATTTCAATATTTTACATGTAATATTTCAATATTTTTTCATGTAATATTTCAATATTTTTCCATGTAATATTTCAATATTTTTTGCATGTAATATTTCAATATTTTTTCATGTAATATTTCAATATTTTTTGCAGGTAATATTTCAATATTTTTTCATGTAATATTTCAATATTTTTACATATTTCAATATTTTTGCATGTAATATTTCAATATTTTTACATGTAATATTTCAATATTTTTTGCATGTAATATTTCAATATTTTTTCATGTAATATTTCAATATTTTTTCATGTAATATTTCAATATTTTTTGCAGGTAATATTTCAATATTTTTTGCATGTTATATTTCAATATTTTTACATGTAATATTTCAATATTTTTACATATTTCAATATTTTTGCATGTAATATTTCAATATTTTTACATGTAATATTTCAATATTTTTACATGTAATATTTCAATATGTTTACATATTTCAATATTTTTTCATGTAATATTTCAATATTTTTACATGTAATATTTCAATATGTTTACATATTTCAATATTTTTACATGTAATATTTCAATATTTTTGCATGTAATATTTCAATATTTTTACATGTAATATTTCAATATGTTTACATATTTCAATATTTTTAGCATGTAATATTTCAATATTTTTTGTATGTAATATTTCAATATTTTTACAAATTTCAATATTTTTACATGTAATATTTCAATATTTTTACATGTAATATTTCAATATTTTTTCATGTAATATTTCAATATTTTTTCATGTAATATTTCAATATTTTTACATGTAATATTTCAATATTTTTTAATGTAATATTTCAATATTTTTTCATGTAATATTTCAATATTTTACATGTAATATTTCAATATTTTTACATGTAATATTTCAATATTTTTTCATGTAATATTTCAATATTTTTTCATGTAATATTTCAATATTTTTACATGTAATATTTCAATATTTTTTATGTAATATTTCAATATTTTTTCATGTAATATTTCAATATTTTACATGTAATATTTCAATATTTTACATGTAATATTTCAATATTTTTTCATGTAATATTTCAATATTTTACATGTAATATTTCAATATTTTTACATGTAATATTTCAATATTTTTTCATGTAATATTTCAATATTTTTTCATGTAATATTTCAATATTTTTACATGTAATATTTCAATATTTTTTATGTAATATTTCAATATTTTTACATGTAATATATCAATATTTTTACATGTAATATTTCAATATTTTTTCATGTAATATTTCAATATTTTTTCATGTAATATTTCAATATTTTTTCATGTAATATTTCAATATTTTTTCATGTAATATTTCAATATTTTTACATGTAATATTTCAATATTTTTTCATGTAATATATCAATATTTTTTCATGTAATATTTCAATATTTTTTCATGTAATATTTCAATATTTTTACATGTAATATATCAATATTTTTACATGTAATATTTCAATTATTTTTCATGTAATATTTCAATATTTTTTCATGTAATATTTCAATATTTTTTCATGTAATATTTCAATATTTTTACATGTAATATTTCAATATTTTTTATGTAATATTTCAATATTTTTTCATGTAATATTTCAATATTTTACATGTAATATTTCAATATTTTTACATGTAATATTTCAATATTTTCTCATGTAATATTTCAATATTTTTTATGTAATATTTCAATATTTTTACATGTAATATATCAATATTTTTACATGTAATATTTCAATATTTTTTCATGTAATATTTCAATATTTTTTCATGTAATATTTCAATATTTTTTCATGTAATATTTCAATATTTTTACATGTAATATATCAATATTTTTACATGTAATATTTCAATATTTTTACATGTAATATTTCAATATTTTTTCATGTAATATATCAATATTTTTTCATGTAATATTTCAATATTTTTTCATGTAATATTTCAATATTTTTACATGTAATATATCAATATTTTTACATGTAATATTTCAATATTTTTTCATGTAATATTTCAATATTTTTTCATGTAATATTTCAATATTTTTTCATGTAATATTTCAATATTTTTTCATGTAATATTTCAATATTTTTTCATGTAATATTTCAATATTTTTTCATGTAATATTTCAATATTTTTACATGTAATATTTCGATATTTTTTAATGTAATATTTCAATATTTTTTCATGTAATATTTCAATATTTTTACATGTAATATTTCAATATTTTTTCATGTAATATTTCAATATTTTTTCATGTAATATTTCAATATTTTTTCATGTAATATTTCAATATTTTTTCATGTAATATTTCAATATTTTTACATGTAATATTTCGATATTTTTTAATGTAATATTTCAATATTTTTTCATGTAATATTTCAATATTTTTTCATGTAATATTTCAATATTTTTTCATGTAATATTTCAATATTTTTTCATGTAATATTTCAATATTTTTTCATGTAATATTTCAATATTTTTTCATGTAATATTTCAATATTTTTACATGTAATATTTCAATATTTTTACATGTAATATATCAATATTTTTACATGTAATATTTCAATATTTTTTCATGTAATATTTCAATATTTTTTCATGTAATATTTCAATATTTTTTCATGTAATATTTCAATATTTTTTCATGTAATATTTCAATATTTTTTCATGTAATATTTCAATATTTTTACATGTAATATTTCAATATTTTTTCATGTAATATTTCAATATTTTTTCATGTAATATTTCAATATTTTTACATGTAATATTTCAATATTTTACATGTAATATTTCAATATTTTTTCATGTAATATTTCAATATTTTTTCATGTAATATATCAATATTTTTACATGTAATATTTCAATATTTTTTCATGTAATATTTCAATATTTTTTCATGTAATATTTCAATATTTTTTCATGTAATATTTCAATATTTTTTCATGTAATATTTCAATATTTTACATGTAATATTTCAATATTTTTTCATGTAATATTTCAATATTTTTTCATGTAATATATCAATATTTTTACATGTAATATTTCAATATTTTTACATGTAATATTTCAATATTTTTTCATGTAATATTTCAATATTTTTTCATGTAATATTTCAATATTTTTTCATGTAATATTTCAATATTTTTTCATGTAATATTTCAATATTTTTTCATGTAATATTTCAATATTTTTTCATGTAATATTTCAATATTTTTTCATGTAATATTTCAATATTTTTTCATGTAATATTTCAATATTTTTACATGTAATATTTCAATATTTTTTCATGTAATATTTCAATATTTTTTCATGTAATATTTCAATATTTTTTCATGTAATATTTCAATATTTTTTATGTAATATATCAATATTTTTACATGTAATATTTCAATATTTTTACATGTAATATTTCAATATTTTTTTATGTAATATTTCAATATTTTTTCATGTAATATTTCAATATTTTTTCATGTAATATTTCAATATTTTTTATGTAATATTTCAATATTTTTACATGTAATATTTCAATATTTTTTTCATGTAATATTTCAATATTTTTTCATGTAATATTTCAATATTTTTTCATGTAATATTTCAATATTTTTACATGTAATATTTCGATATTTTTTAATGTAATATTTCAATATTTTTTCATGTAATATTTCAATCTATTCCTGGCACGTATGAACGTGTAAAGCTCAGCGTAAGAATTTGGTGATGGTGAGTAAAGGGAGACCCTAACTTTCAAACACACCGGAAGTTGGCACCGTGTCTCTCAATTGAAGTATGGAAGCAAAAATCGATCAAATTTTCAATTATATTTTATGTTTATTTTTTTTCACGCCTTTCTAGTAAAAATATATTAAATACGTAAAGATTGTTATGAATTATTTTTAATTTTTTAAATCGTATATCTTCAAATAACTATGTCTATTTATGTTAATATGTTATATATTTTGTCAAACTATTTAGATATTTTAAAAATGTATTTATTTAAGAAAACATACACACAAACACACAAACACACACACATACGTGTTAAAAATAAAAATTATAATTAATAAAAATGTTTATATATTTTTATTATAATGGGGTGAAAAAAACCTTTTAAATTTCATATCTTTTCAAAAACTATGTTTATTTATGTTAATGTGTTATATATTTTGTCAAACTATTTAGATATTTTTAAAATGTATTTATTTACAGAAGCATACACACACATACACATATGTGTTTAAAAATCAAAATTATAATTGATAAAAATGTCTATATATTTTTATTATAATGGGGTGAAAAAAAAACCTTTTAAATTTCATATCTTTTCAAAAACTATGTTTATTTATGTTAATATGTTATATATTTTGCCAAACTATTTAGATATTTTTAAAAATATATTTATTTACAGAAGCATACACACACACACACATACACATATGTGTTTAAAAATCAAAATTATAATTGATAAAAATGTTTATATATTTTTATTATAATGGGGTGAAAAAAAACTTTTAAAATTCATATCTTTTCAAAAACTATGTTTATTTATGTTAATATGTTATATATTTTGTCAAACTATTTAGATATTTTTAAAATATATTTATTTACAGAAGCATACACACACACACACATACACATATGTGTTTAAAAATCAAAATTATAATTGATAAAAATGTTTATATATTTTTATTATAATGGGGTGAAAAAAAACCTTTTAAATTTCATATCTTTTCAAAAACTATGTTTATTTAAGTTAATATGTTAGATATTTTTTCAAACTATTTAGATATTTTTAAAATGTATTTCTTTACAGAAGCATACACACACACACACATACACATATGTGTTTAAAAATCAAAATTATAATTGATAAAAATGTTTATATATTTTTATTATAATGGGGTGAAAAAAAACTTTTAAAATTCATATCTTTTCAAAAACTATGTTTATTTATGTTAATATGTTAGATATTTTTTCAAACTATTTAGATATTTTTAAAATATATTTATTTACAGAAGCATACACACACACACACATACACATATGTGTTTAAAAATCAAAATTATAATTGATAAAAATGTTTATATATTTTTATTATAATGGGGTGAAAAAAAACCTTTTAAATTTCATATCTTTTCAAAAACTATGTTTATTTAAGTTTATATGTTAGATATTTTTTCAAACTATTTAGATATTTTTAAAATGTATACATGAAAAAAAACTATGAATGTATCATATTTTTACAATTTTAACTATGTTTAATTAAGATAATATGTTTATATATATATATATATATATATATATATATATATATATATATATATATATATATATATATATATATATACCCGCTACTTACTTGGCTGAAAAATGCGAGGCTTGCTGTTTGTTTATAAATAAACAGTTTGAGCACTATAATAGTGGTGGAGTAATGTTTGTTTAAAATAAACATTTTTTTTTTGTTTGTTTTTGCGGCCATCGATGTTGACTAATCAACACGATGGTTCTAGGTTCAGTTCTCGGCTTCAGAGACGTGCTAGTGACTAGCACTGCTAGTCTAGTGGAACTGATGAGTTGTGATACAACGAAACAGGACTGTATATCGATGACTATATATATATATATATATATATATATATATATATATATATATATATATATATATATATATATATAATATGCGTTTAAAAAAATTATAAAAATGTTTATATAATGAGGCGAAAAAATAAACATAAAATATATTTGGAAATTGTATCGAATCTGTGTTTCCGTACCTGAATTTAGAAACGTGGGTACCAACTTCCGGTGTGTTCGAAAGTTAGGCTCTCCTTTTGTTCACAATTACGAATAATTTTTCCTATAATCTTGCAAAAGAAAAAAGTGTAAGTATTGAATATCAGGAACGTACAAAAACATGATAATTTAAAAAAAAATAAGCAAATTCAAGAAACGTTACATTTCATTATCTACGGTGCAAAACGTTGAAAAAAAAAAGCAGGAAGTTTGCCCCCCCCCCATCCACTGCACATGGTTTTTAAATCCGCCGCCATTTTCTAATAAGTTTATAACTGATTAAATCAATTCTAAATTTTACGTTCAGACATTCGTAAAAAATAAATGAAACTTAAGTGTGATTTTTTTTTCTTGTTTGAGTACCATAATAAAACATAGACACATCCATGATAAATAACATTTTACCTGAAAATCCTTCGGCCTAACATTGACGGGCAATATGAACTGGAACAAATACATTGAGGACATTGCTAAGGCTGCTGCAAAGAAAATGGGTTCTCTCTATCGAGCACGAAGCCTACTCACACTTGAGACCATCCTATACCACCATTCGTCCATGCATGGAGTTTTGTTGCCACATCCGGTCTGAACATCTACCACTAGTCTTTAAAATAAGAACAAAAAAAATTTGTAATTAACTTTGTATGAACATAATAAACGCTTTAAAATAAGTTAAACCACTAGGAACTTAGCCAGTTAGGTAGAAAACGGACACTTAGAAAATCGATTTTATTTAAAAAAAAAAAAAAAAAAAAAAAAACAATAAACAAGTAAAAATATTTTTTTTTAAATATTATGGGGGGGGGCTATAGTTTATTTTAAAAAACAATATCTCCTTCAAGAACGATCATAAAATGTGTTTTCAATCGATATTTATTCAATAAGGGACCAGTTTTCCTACCTAGCGAAAGGGGACGAGTTTTCCCGAGACGAGTTTTCCTGGGACGAGTTTTCCTAAATTCGGTCTGAACATCTACCACTAGTCTTTCCTTTTTGGATAAGGTTAAACAAAAGTCTTCAATCTAATATATCCCACTTTATCAACTAAACTCCAACCCCTGTCCCATCACTGCAATGTTGCATCTTTGTGCCTGTTTTACAAATAGTTTAATTGACTCGTTGAATTCATAGTTTAATAAACTGTTAAACTCGCTGCACTCATGCCTCCTTGACGTACATATCCCGACAACCCCGCTTAGTAACAAAATCACGCCTCTTCACTATTTATATCCTTAAAATGCCAGAAACTTTCTACTCTAATAGTTTCTTCTCTCAACCAGCTAGATTTTGGAATTCATTTCCTGCTACCTGCTTCCCTGTCGGTACTGATATGCAGAAGTTTAAATGTAACGTAAACCAACATCTTGTTAATCTATTCCTATGCATGGTCCCAAATAGTAGCCCTTTCTGTTCAAGTGGCGATATGCCTTGTCAGGGGTGAACATGAGAGAAAAAATAACAAAAAAACTTTTTTCAATGAATAAATTGTCAGTATATAAATAAACTGCATAAAATTTTTTATAATATTATTGAATATAGAAGTTATACCAAGTTAAATAGGAAGCTTTCTCAGAGAAAAATAGAGAAATTCTTATGTAAATACATAAACATTCTCATTAAATAAGTTTTCTTTGCTTTATTACAGCAAAAATTAATATGTTTTACAAAATTATTACACTTATCGTGATCCGTAATTTGGTGAAAATCAGCGTTATTCATGTCTACATGTTTAAGGTGTTTTTTTTTTCATATTGTAAATTGCTTTTTGAGTTTAATATACAATAATAATTGTAATAAAATGTATGTACATTTTTATGTGGTATCTTATTAGTTTAATTACCAATTATTATTTAAACAACATTAAAAAACTAAAATTAATTTTTCCAGATATTTTTTAAAAGTTGATTTATTTGGACTCGGGATTCAAAAAAAAAAATGTATTTTTTAGAAACATTTTTATTGCAATTTTTTAAACGCGTAAATATACATTTTTTTTTCTTTTAGATATAAACAGTGCTCTGTTATCTGTTGAACACAATAAAAATTTAGACTAAACTAACAATAATTGTGATAGGCCTCTTTAAGAAGCGTTTTCTAAGCCATTTTTGTCCGTATAGTAGATATTCAAGAAGAAACCGATGTCTTAAATGTAACGAACACTTTCAGCAGCAGCAGCAGCAGCAGCAGAGTATATTGCATCAAAACACATTTTAATGTAAATGCTTTCACTATATGATCTCACGCGAACAACATGTGACGTGTGGTGACGCATGTAATGGATTGAATAGCAACTAAAAAATAAGCAGAAGACGAACTATAACCTTTAATAGATGGATCAGGATGAACGCCGTAACAATAATCTATACCTTGTATTTCCTGCTGCTGATGATATTCAGACAAACATAATTACTAAATTATCTACTCCTATTTATTAATAATAATTCACGGATCTCTTTTGCATTTTAATTTAAGCCACTTTTTTTTTATTTTTTACTTCAGTAAGTTTTAATAGGTCAAGGGGTTAATCCCTCATGGAGCTAACACTTGATTCCGTTATGATTTAAATTTATATCCGAGGGTTCTTTTAAGAATGGACACCGTTCCCTTTATGGTTGCTATTTGTATTTCATTACAACTTGGTCTTCCTGGGATTGCTTCTAAAGATTCTTTTTTTATTATCAAACTAGTTGCTCCTATCACAACCGGTTCAATGTATATTTCTTTCCAACCCATGTCGTTTTTAGATCATTTTTCAGATCCTGATATCTTGTTATCTTTCCCCGTTCAGCTCTATTAAGGCCAAAATTATTTGGGACTGTTACATCGATAATGAGTGCACTTGCACTAGTACTTTCGGGCGTGTTCTATATTGCAGTGTTTCCGCTTGCCTTAACACATATACAAGTAAACTACATACTATCATGAAAGAATTTAGATTTGTTAGAAGCATATAATAATTTTGATAACTTTTGCAATTGTGTCGCCATTATTTAATAATCCGTGTTATACATCCACATGACATATTATTTCTTCACTTCAGTGTTTCTTTTTTTTTTCGTATTCAATCCTTATTCTATTTTTAAAAGGTCAACTTAAAAAAAATAACTGTAGTATTTCTGTTTTCTAATGTTCTTTCCCAGAAAAAAAAATCTGGTACCATGCCTATTAAAATATACATCTAGAAAATGCAAGAGAATAGAGATCCGCCATTATGGTAGAAAAAGATATATTTCAACTCGCACAAATGCAAACTTGCTATAATTATCGATGAAGGAAAACCTATTTTAGAATCTACTGACTGGAGCAAAAACTTTTTTCCCCTGACGCTATTCAACAGCAGACCGCAATGAAATATGCCAAGAATTGTATTTGAGTTTTAAGTTCTGATAAAAAAAAAATAACTTCACTATTCACTGAGTTAAGATAATCGTGGTTTTGGCGTATCTTTTTATGGGTTTGTATTACTGTACATATAGATTCGAAAAAGTTGTCAAAAAACAAATATATAGCAAATAAATGTTATCAAAGGCAAGATAAATTACTTTTCTACCAAACTGGATATAATTTTCGTGTTTTAATTCAATTTAACATGTTTATTAAGCTCGAAAAGACCGATGTATTGGAAAATTTAAAATTGCGGCCGACTCTCTCTTTAACACGGTAAGTTCGGAAAAAGATGTAATAAATAATAAACTAGACAAAATACTGTTAGAAATTTGCTCAATATATGTTACCGTGATATAACTTGACATATATTCGGTGGTTTTTTAATAGTATTTTGTCTAGTTTATTATTTATAACACCTTTTCCCGAACTTACCGTGTTAAAGAGAGAGTTGTCGTGATAATACATACTTTGGAAGCATTGATAAACAGACTCGAAGGTGGTGTAAAATGCGTTCTTTATTGTCTAGTAGTAAACGTTGCACTGAGAAAACAATGGCGGACGAGATTCATACGTCACGGGCCAAGGGGCATAACTCTAGGCGACTAATAGTCTCTTAGCCTATATTATGACATCCCTTCCCTTCCATATATATGTATATAGTCCAAGGGCGATATTTAGCCTTTATCTGAGTAAGGGATAACATAGTCTCTAATATATTATTTAGCTTGTCTCCATTGTTCTAGGGTAATGGTATTGTCTCTTTTTTTTAGGATAGTGTAACCTATAAGTTCAGTTTCTGAGGAGCATTCACTCGTCTCTGAGATCTTCTTAATTCGGGGGTGAGTTTCTCAGTTCGGGTGTGAGGCGTGCCGCTGGAGTGTTGTTCGGTGGTCGGCTGTTCGATTTGTTTAGGGGGGGGGGACCTTCCTTCTGGGTGGGATCCGGTGGAGAGTCGCTGGGGCGAGGTTGGTCGGATCTATTTGCGGTTGTTGATCTCCTCCCAGCTGGTCGGAGGAACTGCCTGTTCCTTCTATAGGTGTTACCGTTCTCAGATTCAACTATGTAGGATCTGGGTGTCACGCTGGAGCGCTGAATTTTTCCAGGCTCCCATATCTTTGCTTTTTCCTGCTGGACATAGACATTCTGTCCTGCATGTAGGTGGGAGTGGTGTCTGTTATGTTTCCTGTCATAGCAGACCTTAGAATGATCTTTCTGTTTCTGTATGGCTGTCCTAGTCTGCTCATCGCCAAGTTGTTGCTTGGATACTAGGGGTGTCCGTATTTTTCGTCCGTTGAGTAACTCTGCCGGGGACTTAATGTCTGATGACAGTGGCGTGGCTCTGTAAGCCATCATCGCTAGGTAGCTGTCTTGACCAGTTTCCCCTGCCTTCGTCAAAATTTTCTTGCATGTTCCCACCATTCTTTCGGCGAATCCGTTAGACTTGGGGTAATGTGGGGACGATGTCCTGTGTTGGAAGCTGTACGTCCTGGCGAAATCCTTGAAATCTTTACTTGTAAATTGTGGACCATTGTCCGAGTACAAGATTTCCGGCACTCCTTGTTCCTCAAATATTGTCTTAATACTTCTAATAACGGATATTGATGAGGCGGACGGAAGGCGTCGTACGAAGGGGTTTCGGCTGTACTGATCTGCCACAAGCAGATATTCTTTCCCTGCCAGTGTGAACAAGTCTGTGCTGACGTACTGCCAGGGGTACGTAGGGGTTTCGTGCTGGAGTATTGATTCGGGCGGGATACTGGCTTGGTATTTCTGGCATGTGTGGCACTCTCGGACTATATCTTCTATGTCCTTATTTAACCCTATCCAGTACACCGCTGAACGCGCTCGTAACCTCGTTCTCTCTACTCCTTGATGTGAAGCATACAGCTCTTCCAGTATGCCTCTTTGCAACGAGGCTGGGATAATGATTCTCTGGCTCTTGAGTAGAATTCCATCCTGGACCCCAATCTCATCTCTGAAATTCCAGAATGGCAGGAGAATTCCTGGGCAGTCAGCCCGGTTGGAAGGCCAGCCGGTCAATACCATGCTTACAAGTTGCTTTAGGAGTGGATCCTGGGATGTTTCCACTCTTATATCTTCAACTCTCGTCGGCGCAAAGTTGAGGTATGAGATCATGCTATGGACGTTGAGATCGATCCCTTCAATGTGCCCACTGGGTCTGGGTGCTACTCGTGACAAGCAGTCTGCAATTGGAACTGTTTTTCCTGGGGTATATTTTACAGTAAAATCATATCCCTCGACCTTCAATAACATTCTAGCCAGTCTTGGGGGTGCTTGTGCTAGATTTTTCAATGCTATCGACTCCAATGGCTTGTGATCCGTATGAATTGTCGTTTTGTGGCCCCAAACGTAACTGTGAAATTTCTCCAGGCCAAAGACGATAGCCAACATCTCCCTCTCTATGTTTGAGTAGCGTGTTTCTGGTCCGGAAAGTGCTTTGCTCGCGAATGCTACTGGTCTGTCGTTTTGTAGCAGAGCCGCGCCTATACCCATTGAAGACGCATCTACCTGTAGCACTATTGGTTCCTTAGGGTCGAAGTATCGGAGTGTCGTATGATTTCCGATCTCTTTTTTGATTTCTTCGAATGCCTGTTGCTCCTGTGAAGACCATGTGAAGTCATTCTTCTTCGATGTTAACTCACGTAGGGGTTTTGTCAGTGTCGCGAGTCGTGGAGAGAATTTGTTCAAGTAGTTCACCAGGCCTAGGAAGCTGGTGAGCTGCTTTGCATCCTCGGGGGGTTGCATCTGTGTGATCGCCTCTATTTTCCGGGGATCTGGCTTGACACCGTCTCTTGAGATTATGTGGCCGTAGAAAGGGATTTCGGAGGTTTTCACCACAAATTTCTCTGAATTAAACCTGCAGTTTCTTTCCCTTGCTCTAAACATTAGCTGCCTCAGTGCCTTGTCATGGTCACTGCCGTCTTCCTCGAATCCGTACACTACTATGTTGTCGCATATGGATAGGACATTTTCGAGGTCTCCGAAGTTTTCCTGCATGGCTCTTTGGAACTCATCTTGGGCAGATTTGACTCCCATGGGGTACCTGTTGTACATGTATCTGCCATGTGGGGTAATGAATGTTGTGAGACGTCTCGACTTTTCGTCCAGTTTCAAATGCCAGTAGCCGGACTTGATATCGACTTTTGTGAACCATCTAGCGTTGTCTAGTTCCGCAGTGATGTCTTCGAATGTCGGAGTCGCATAGTGTGGTCTGTGCACTGCTTTATTTAAGTCTCGGGGGTCGAGGCATAGCCTGACCGATCCGTTCCTTTTAGTGGTACAGACGAATGAGTTTACCCAGGGCGTTGGGTCCTTTACAGGGGAAATTATTCCCTGGGCCTCTAAGGAGTCCAACTCCAATTTCAACTTTCCTTTTAGGGATATTGGGACTCGACGTGGTGGGTGGACAACTGGTGGTACTTCGGGGTTTAAATGGATGGTGTGTTCACCTGGCAGGCAACCAATGGAGTCGAATACGTCTGGAAATTCCTCAATGATTTTCCTCCTTTCTCCAAGGTTTCCCATCGTACATGGTTCCTGCACGGGGACCGGTTTCATGTCGTGCGGGGGAGTAGGCCGGGATGCTTTGTCCGTCACATGAGTTGTGTCCGTTTTTATAGCCAAGTTAAGGGTGACTAGCCCTAATTCTCTTGATGTTTGGAGTCCTATTAGTATAGGGTCTCTTGATTTCACCACGTGAAAGGTCGCTTTAACGAACTTGTCGCGGGATCTGACCCCTAAACGACAGGTCCCTTCTTGGTCTATCGTTGAGCCTCCAAACGCAATTAGCCTTATAGCTGATTTTTCCAGTGGTACTCCTTTCAGTTCCTTGAATACCTGTTTAGGTAACAGGTTGCTCATTGCACCTGTGTCGATTTTCGCGTCAACCTCTATTTGGGCTTTGCTGTTGCCTATCTTCAGTTTTGTGAAAGCTTCTGTGGTCGCTAACGGTAATTCCTTTACTGTGTGAAAGTACAGCTCCTCTGTGGAACTGTCGTCGTTGCTACCCATATGTGCTGCTGCCATGTGGATTTTATTCTTATTATATTTCCTCTGTGGCTGGAATGACTGTCTGCGTGTGTGCCCCTCGTCTCCCATTTTAGAGTGGCAAACTTTAGCAAAGTGTCCCTTTTTATTGCATTTTAGGCAGTATTTGCCTTTAGCTGGGCATTTATATTGATGGTGTTTTGTGCCACAATTACCACATGTGGTAGGTCCGCTGGGCTGTCTGGCTCTAACTGCGAGTGTAGAGCTGTCTTCTACGGCTGTTGTACGTAATGCTTCCATTTGTTTACACGTGGCTTCTTCTGTCTCGACGATTCCGAGTGCTTTCTCGATCGTGAGATCGCTTCCTTCTCTTATTAGGGACTTTTGTGCAGACTGTAAATAAATACCGAATATGAATAGGTCCAACACAATGGTCTCTTCCACCGTCCGACCGTATTCACACTGTTTGGCTGTCTGACGCAGCCGACTTAGAAATGCGTGTGCCGATTCATCCGCGTTTTGTTTACATTTTAGTAGGTTGTGTCTAGCTACACGAAAGTTCGATCGCGGATTCGCATATTCCTTAAAAAATTGGATATATTTATCCAATGTCCTTTCTTCTCCCTGTCGAAAGGGAAAAGTGTCACTTATTTCCTGGCCCTCGATACCAGACCATATTAGCAAGTAATTTAACTTTGTGTCTGAATCTACGTCTTTCATTGGGCCGTCGAAATATAAATGAACTTGCCTGATAAATCGGTCCATTGATTTGGCCAAATTTGAAGTGTTCCAATCGATTGTTGGAGGTGGTAGTTGCGAATATGTATTCATCGTCGATTGCGAGAAAATACCGACACCACGTGTGTTTTTGTATTAATTTTTTTTTTAGATCCCGAAAATGTTCGTTTTTTTTTTTTTTTTTTTTTTTTTTTTTAGGGTAATATTGTTACTATTCCTTTGATTCTTTAGAGGATCCCACTTCTGACACCATGTCGTGATAATACATACTTTGGAAGCATTGATAAACAGACTCGAAGGTGGTGTAAAATGCGTTCTTTATTGTCTAGTAGTAAACGTTGCACTGAGAAAACAATGGCGGACGAGATTCATACGTCACGGGCCAAGGGGCATAACTCTAGGCGACTAATAGTCTCTTAGCCTATATTATGACAAGAGTCGGCCGCCATTTTGAATTTTCCAATACATCGGTAAACACTGTATGCTTTTTGAGCTGAATAAACATGTTCAATTGAATAAAAACACGAAAATTATATCCAGTTTGGTAGAAAAGTAACTTATCTTGCGTTTGATAACATTTATTTGTTATATATTTGTTTTTTTGACAACTTTTTCGAATCTATGTATCACAGTAATACAAACCCCTTTTTATTCTTCGTTTTTATTACTTTAAGATTCTTCGCAAATCAAGCTTCTAATTAAGATATATTTTACAAATAGATTTTATCAATAAATACTTTTCTCTCAAATTATGTATCATTATTTAATTAAGAACATATGCACCTTTTTTTTCTATTTAATTTACATACCACATATCCTACTTCTCAATATGGAATTGCTTAAAAATATTGACCTAACTTTAACATTGCATGAAGATTTTTTAAACTATATAAAGTTAAGTACATCGTTGCATGGTAACAATCGCTTGCCGAAAAAAGTAATTTGGTATGCTCCGCCGTAAGGACGTTTCTAGAACAGCTATTACGTCTTCGTCACGGCAACTAGCTCTGTGGTTCGTAAACGAAATTCAACGATAAGCCACATTCCCTTTACATCAAGAAGTTGATATGGCGTGGGCGTGGGCTCTGCTGGTTTTGTTATGTTATCATTAAGTAAAGATTTATAATAAAAGTTAGGTAAACGTTCATAAACATATTAATGGGGAAAACCAGTTTATAACTATTAACAAAAAAAACAACAGTCCATTAAGTTCAAATAAAGACTGTTTGAATAAAACTTATAAAGAAAAAAAAAGTTCATTCTATACAGTTTTGGTCATCCGTAGCTAAAATATGTCGGACGTCACTTCTGCCAATTGGCTTTGTAAACAAAGGAAGACGAAAGGTGAATTTTTCCCTGCCCCTGTTAAACTTTATGAACATACGATTCCCGTCCACTTGAACAAAGAAAAATCTTTATATTGACTATTGATATGTTTTTGGTTTAATTAAAACTATGTAAGGTTTGATAGATCTGATTTCAAATACGTAGTTGTAATTATTCATAGTGAACCCACTGAACCATGTACAACTTATTTTTTTTATTTTTTATTTTATTTTTACATAGGTGTCGCCACTTATCAAAGCCGATAGGCCATTCAAGGATAAGGGTTAAAGAGTGTACATTAGTCAAAAGGACAATATAGTAATTGATAGTAATGGAAGTTCGGTAAATTTGTTAATTTAAGTGGAACGGCTCATCAGAAACCTGTCCACGTTGGACTTGAAGACAACCATATTATAGACAGCTGGAAAGCAGGAAAACGGAAGACAATTCCACAGGCGTGCAGTTCTAAGAAAGAAGCTTTGATCATGGAGTCTATGTTTAGGTTTAGGCACAGATAAAGAGTGGGGGGAATTATTGATAGTGTTTTCAGCTAGACGAGTGTTTCTTGTGAAAGTTTGGTGAAGGCGGACCATAGATTGAAGCTCAGTCGAACACTTTCCATGAAAATAACGATAAAGCAGAGACAAACTCGCAACATCTCTTCTGTGAGAAAGAGGTTGCAGCGAAGAGAAAACGCCATCTCCCACCATGCCACGAAGTCTATTTTGAACCCTATCAAGGCAGGACAAGTCTTTTCTAGCAGCTCTTGCCCATATGTGGCAACAGTACTCCATCCACTATCTGGCTCTTATATAGATAGAGAATTGCATCAGCAGTGAGATATCTATTGGATCGGTAGAAAGATCCCACCATTTTTCCAGTGGCACCTTTGATGTACGTATTCCATTTTTTCCCCAAGAGTTGCTGTTAAACTTATTATTTGACATTTACAGATGTCCTAATAGTGATATAGCTTCACACTCCATTGTGTGACATTGTATAGTAGCCGTCCCCGAGCAAAACCTTATAACTGGATGTCAGTTGGATCTCTACCTCTGTGTGACGGAGGCTTTACTTGTTGTCATTCGATGCCTCCGTTCAGTCTCGAAAGACAAAGGATACCCCCTGCAGGGCCAGTTGCGTGTGTAATTGTGAGGCAAGGGTTGTGCAATCCCTAACCACACCTCTCCCGAATCGACACTGTTTGGGTTCAGTGGCAAGGAGAAGACCAGGACGACTGGAAACAATGCCGAGATAAGCAGAGAGAACATACAGCACCTGAAAGTCCCAAATGGTCACCAATTTAGTACTGACTAGGCTCAACGTTGCTTAACTTCGGTGATTCAGTGGAAACCGGTGTGTCAACGTGATTATGCATGTTGTCATTGCTCCTTGTCAAAGTATTGGTCATCGTAGTCATTATCATCCTTTCCTTACGATAGTGTAATCATCGTGTATTTTTGAAAACTGTTTTGATCTATTTTTATGGTAAGTTTTTTTTTTTCGGAATTGTATGGCATTCATGTCCAAAATGTTTGTATTGTTTTGTGATGGAGGATGTTGTACTGTTTTTTTTTTCTTGAATTTAAATATCATCGTAAAATTTTCTTTTGTACTTAGAGCTCAACAGATAATCCACGATGTGGTGCTCCGATTGTACCTCAGTGTTTGTTGTATATTTGTGAGAGGCCCATACCTTCTAGCTCTCTGGGCAGTGATGGACTTGATAGATAATGTGGATTGTGCGTTAGCTGTACAATGTAAACATTTTTCTGGTACTAGTGTCTAGCCTATTAATGTACCTTCGTCGACAGTCAATAATGCCTAAGCTTTATGATTTCACTGGCTAAACATTATCATTCCCAATGCTTCAGAATGACCACTTAAGAGCTTCTGCTGTCCAACTTAAAGGATTGTCGCTGTCGACCACAAATATCCTTGCCCGACAGGATTTATCACGAAATTCTATGCTCGCATTAATAAATCCTCGGATGGGTATGCCATGTTTAGATCTGTATGCAAATATCCGGGTCGTTGTTTTGTTTATACGTGGTTTGTGTTTTAAGCCATCATATATGTGTTCAGCAATTATATTGACACTAGCACCTGTGTTTACCACAAACATTACAGGGGAATTGTTGACAAGGGCGGTAACATTTGGTGTCTTAATTGACGGTTTAAATTTCACAGAGTACACAGACTCATCACTAGACGTAGAGGGGGATACCGGGGGAGGAGTGGTGAAACGAATTACTCTTACCGGCTTTGCTTTGCATACTCTCAAAAAGTGTTTTTTCTTGTGGCAATTCTTGCATTCTTTTCCTCGGGCTGGATAAGTCGGGTGTGTAGAAGAGTATCCACAACTATGACATATTTGTTGTCCGCCATCTTTTTTTATTCACCACGTGGTCGATTCTTTGAGTTGTCATGGCACCTTTTTTGCCGCATGTGTTCGCAACAACTGTCTTTACTGCCATAGGTGTTGAAATTTTCATTATTTCCATGTGTGAGACGCGTGCGGTTCTCGTTGCTGTAAAGAGCGTGTAGTTCATTTTGCTCCATGTCTGCAGCATGGGTATAAGCCAGTTTCATTGCCCTAGCTTCGTTCAGGACTTCCTTTAGTGTAGAGTTGTCCCTTAGCGCCTTCCTTCTGACTTTAGAGGATGTGCACCCCTGAAAGATTTGGGCTAGGATCTCTGTCTTTATCTTCAAAATCGCACGTGGAGGCTAGAATCCGTAGTCGTACATGGTACGAGTCTAAGCTTTCATCCAGATTTTGCATGGCCCGTCCAAACTTGAAAATTTCGTACATGTTCTTTTGCCAGATATATTGTTGGGGGCTCCCATCTGGCGCGAAGCAAACAGCATGAAAGAAAGACAACGCAGACATAGGTGTTGGCAACAGAACTCTTAGAGTTATGTCCCTTTACTTGTGGACATCACCTATCTTTTCATTCAGTGAATCCAGTGTAACACAATAAATTCGGGATTACAATAATATGTTCCCGGAGTATTCCTTGCGGAATCATATTTGACGCCTGTATTTTTCATTCCATGCCATTCAATGTGATCCAGGTTTTCTTTCTCGTCATATTCTTCTGACAGAACGACTTAACATCTTCCTGGAAAGTTTCAGACAGCGAAGTATCGAGGAGTGATGTATACTGTCAAAAGGTTTGTTGTAATCGATCAAGCTCATTGACAGTTTACAGGAATTGGGTCTTATGTGACAGGACGTTCTTTAGAACATCATCTACTCATGTTCGTGGTACTTTCCAGCAGTCATATGTTCATATATTGTTCCGTAATTTGTAAGTTATCGTAAAACATTCATCAAAATGACTCCTTATGTGAGTAATATATGACTCCAGTATGTATCTATAGCAGCTGACACTCGCTACAAACAGGCAGAAGCTAATTCTCTCGACTCGAGATTTGAAATCCATTTTCTCCCTGTCTTGTTCAATCACAAGCCAGCTCTCAATCACATGACCAAGTATATAAAAGGCGAAATCTGAAACTCTCAATCCCCTCACTCACTGGCTTTCTCTGGCAGCAGACATTAGCCTGGGGCTTTTGAACCCAGGCTGAACGTGAGTACTCCAAGCTAACGATGGCTCTTTTCAAACTCACATTTGTTCCCACGTGCGGTACCAAAACGAGCATTCTTTATCATGCTAAAGAACATACACCGACACCGACACACACACCCATGACAACACGTGAACACACTGAAGACTTTGCCCTTCTTTCTCCTTTAATCGGCTTCCTTAGTACGACGGCTACCAGTCCATGTGGACTGAGTTGTTCTTTCCTCAACAAGCCGACATTATATTAATTCTATCCATGAACACTTCAACCTGCTAACCTGCTTCTCTCTTGTACACTCTAATAACAAAGATAACAAATAAAGTTTGTTGATTAATATAGAATGAAACTCCATTGCGCTGTCTCAATGTCTATGGTGATAATGACGAGCTGTCGAGTTTTTATCTTGTGGTTTTGTTAAATTTTTCTTATCCACTTTTTTTTGCAATTTTCAGTGTTGCCTCTAGAAATATTTCACATCTTTGTGTTGCAGAAGAACTCCGCTTTACCTAATCTTTATTGATGCTTTTGTAAACCATTCTAGAATTCTTTGCAAAGAGTTTATTCACTCTTTTCGATTAATGCTGCTTCATTTTGATTTGTATTAGTATCCAAGGTTTAATATGACACATTATTTGGAAATATGAATCATTTTATAAGAATAGAATAACACTTTTTTTTTAAATTAAAGAGAATAAACTATTTTCATTAAAATTAAATAAAAAGCAACATAAATATTGTCGATCCAACATTAGTAATTTACAAATTCTTATCGACTTTTGCTGAAGATTGTTCTAATTATCTCAGTCGTATTAGATGGAACGACATTAAGTTTTTTAAAATTGATTTCATCTCAGAATATTTTCCCCAATAAAAATATTCATTTTATCCAATAATATGTATATTAGTTTGCAAATATTTATTGACTTTTCTGAGTATATTTTACATAAGTTAAACATTCTTACAAAATATCATCAGTAATAACAAAAACGTATAAAATAAAATAGACAAATTTATTTACAAACATTTAAAGAAAAACTGCAATGTTTTGCTATGCATTTTTCCCTATTTGTAATGCAATTGTAATGTTATGCATTTTGGAAGAGACTTTTCTTTTCACTGCGAAAAAAAAATTCATGAGTTCAGAAGTTTTCTTTTCCCCTTTTTTAAATAATGATTTGATGAAATAAAATGTTAAATTGTTATTTTCTTGTTATGAAATCAGATTTTTCTAAAACATTTAACCACATTTTTATTTCATTTATTCTTCTTTGTATCGATTTAATCGTATCATTAGCCTTGTATGCCTGCACAGATTTTTTAAACAAGTGTTTAAGCATATGCGCCAGTAAATTTTTTATTAAAAGTTTCCAAATATTTAACACTGAGAATTCAAAGAAATTAGATTCAAACCTATTTGTCAAAGTACACATTTAAGCTCTTCAGTATTCAAATAATCTTTTAATCTTCTTTTACAAATTGACGCTTCTGATTACTGGAATTTTTCTTCAGTCCTAATGTATAATAAATAATGTGTAAGAGAAAGGGCACAAACCTGACAAATATATGACATTTTTGCGCGTAAGAGTTTTTATTCCAAAACTGAAAGGTTTTCACATTTTAGTTTCTAGCTAGCACGCTTCATTGACCTACAGCATACTAAACCAACGTGCAGATTGTTACATAGGATGCAAATTTATTAGTGTGTAACATATTTGGCAAGAATTTTATATATGCTTGCATTTGTTGCAACATTTACTGCTTAAATGTAAATGTACCAAATAATTTATGTGAATATACTTAGAATTAGCAAATTACATTTAGATAGATACGGTAGATGCGGCATACTATACATAATGTATAAATGTAAAATGTAAGAGATGCATATATTAAAGTAAAAGATACTTTAAAATATTGTTTCTATTCTGCATGTGTTTTCATATGTTGAAATAAATTTGATTTCCGTGTAAAAGAAGAGCCACATACTTCACAAGAATATGGTTTCTCCCCAGTATGTGTTCGGATATGTTGCAACATATTTTGTTTTTGTCTAAAAGAACTACCACATATTTCACAAGAATATGGTTTCTCTCCAGTATGTAGTCGCATATGTCGCAACATATGTTGTTTCATCATAAAAGAAGAGCCACATACTTTGCAAGAATGTGGTTTCTCTCCTGTATGGGTCTGCATATGTATCAACACATGTGCTTTTCTTGCAAAAGAAGAGCCACATACTTCGCAAGAGTGTGGTTTTTCTCCAGTATGCCTTCGCATATGCCGCAGCATAGTATCTTTTGTTGTAAAAGAGGAGCCACATACTTCACAAGAATATGGTTTCTCTCCAGTATGCCTTCGCATATGTCGCAACATGCTTTGTTGACTTGTAAAAGAAGAACCGCATATTTCACAAGGATGTGGTTTCTCTCCAGTATGTGTTAGCATGTGTTGTAACATACTTTGTTTCATTGAAAAAGAAGAACCGCATATTTCACAAGGATATGGTTTCTCTCCAGTATGTGTTCGCATATGCTGCAACATGCCAGATTTCTGTGCAAAAGAAAAACCACACACTTCACAAGAAAATGGTTTCTCTCCAGTATGTGTTCGCATATGTATCAGAATAGAACTTTTCTTTTTAAAATTAGAACCACATACTTCACAGCAATATGATTTCTCTCCTGTATGTGTCTGCAAAGAATATGGTTTCTCCTCTGTATCAGATTCATAGTTCATTTTTATAGTTTAAATATTCAACATTTTTCTTTCGTTTTTTTTTTTTTGGCAGGAAAGACTTTCCGTGAAAAGATTACACGTTTTTCACTTTAATTATTTAATAGATAAAAGAATTTTAATATAAGACGTGTCTCTGTATGTCAAATTTGTACATATCTGGATTTGAAATAAATTCAGAAAGATCTATCTATGCTGATTGGTGGAAACAGAACACAAATGATATATTCAATGAATTTTTATACATTGCATTAACATGATATTTTTATACATTGCATTAACATGATATTGTCAATGACGATGTATGCAGATTCTCAAAATTTGGTTAAATATAATTTTGTATATATTTTTAAATATGATTCTGCAACACTGCTTCTTTATCAAATAAAGTATAATTTCCGTTGCAACAATATAGAGTCTGTTTTTGTCTAGCATTATTGATACCTGAAATTATGCTGTTCTCAAAAGGTCCATAAGTGCATTAGTCATATGCACTCATGCGGGGATTAGTCATATAAATTTGAAAGTACATTCGTGACATGCAGTTGCAAAATATATTTCAGGTAGGTGTCTCTTGAATAAGACCAAGAATAGAAAAATACATTCAGAGTTAGCAGGAAAACATTTGTCGAACATATCATAAAATACGATCCGGTGGAATGAAAAAAAACATATAATTCACAAGGATATGCTTCTCTCTTTTCCGTCTTTCACTTGGTAATCTAAACAGAAAACAATGAAAAGTCCATTTCAAGATTTTAATTTTTTACATGATCTTTAAAAACAAAATTATTTTTTATAACGTTAAACTATGTATAGACACGATTATTATTTAAAAATTAAATTAGAAAGAACTTTTAGACTTGTGGTGCATAAAACGTGAAAATTGAAATTGTTATGTGAAAATTTATTAAGTTTCCAAATTTTCATATGCAAATTTATACAGGTACTTTTCCGACAAAATCAATTTATGGCATTCTGGTGTAGACACGATTATTATTTAAAAATTAGATTATAAATAATGTTCAGCATTGTAGACTAAAACATTAAAACTGAAGTTTTCATCTGCAAATTTATTAAGTTTTCAAATTTTCATGTGCAAATTTATTAAGTTTTCAAATTTTCATGTGCAAATTTATTAAGTTTTCAAATTTTCATGTGCAAATTTATTAAGTTTTCAAATTTTCATGTGCAAATTTATTAATTTTTCGAATTTTCATGTGCAAGTTTATAAAGTTTTCAAATCTAGTATAGATTATATCAAAACACAATAAAAATATTTAGTCATTAATAAAATGAATTCTTTTTATAGATAATATTGAACTAACATTACACAAAACCTGCTATAATAAGATCTCAAATAAAATAACTTCGCTTTTATTATAACTTATACATTTTATATAGTTTACAAAAGAAAGAAATTCTTTCTAATATTTGAAACACAAATACTTTATTGATGATCTTAAAAACGTATGATAATTCCGTTTACTTGGCAACATTTTAACTTTTCTTTGTCAATGTTTTGCATAAACTTTACACTTATACCATTGCTCCTGATTCAGCTAATGAAGATATAAATATTAGGAGAACTAAAATCACACAACTCACGAATGGTTGATATGAAAATTATTAATCCTTTTCTCATATCATAAAATATTTCCTAATTTCATATAGTTAATTATATCGAACAATGTTATATCTTGGAATATGATTTTTACTTAAATTAAAATGCAACAAAACATTATTTAAAAAAAAAGAATAAAAATATCCCAAAATAAAGTAGAAAAGTTTTTTAAAGAAACAAAAATACAGCAAATTTTAAAATCGGAAGAGGTAATTTAATTATTATTCACAACACAACATTCAGTAGAAGGTTTGAAAAATTCAAAAATAAAATTATTGTCAGGGGAAAATGGCAATATCTAAGGATTAAAATTATTGAATGCTGAAAACAAAAACAGCATTTGAACAAAGTTACAAAAATATTTTTATAAATGCACTGTCACTTTGTATAAGAAATTAATATTTTGGCATATTGTTTTTTATAATTAAAAACTATTATAATAAAAGTATTTCTAGCATGTACGATCTGAACAGTGAAGGGGTTAGATTTTGCTGTTTTTCGAATTAGTTGTGAATATGCGTGTCAAGGTATTATTTCATCAGGTAATATTCTATTACTTGTAAAACAGGTAGAAGGTCACAATGGGTGATGGAGCAGAGTTTTAAGCTTGGCCTAAATGAACGTATTAGATTAAAGACACCGTGTAAGAAGAAGTAGTGGTAGATACGTGAATCCAGATCCTGCAACAATACTTCATGCATTGGCGAATAGTGACTTTGTAGAGATTAAGGTTACTCTCAAGTGTGAGTAATTTTCTAGCACCTTCTTGGCTTTCAATGGATTTCTTCTTATTAGCATGTCCTGTGAATATCCGGAGCTGAGAATTTTCAACAATAAATTTTTATTTCGATTAATAAGTTCTCATGTATCGTGTTATTTGTAATTTGTAACTACTAAAGAAAAGAAGCTTAGTGTATATTCGTATGTTGCATAGCGTGTTGTCTGTTATAGAAGGGGATATGGGGAGTTGATGGCCTTCGTCACACAGGGTAGAATTTGCCGCAAAGTTTTTGGCAACTAGTTTGGCCTTGTCGGATGCTGTCGAGATGACCTCTGGTCCATTGATAATGGTTGGGATAGAGCGCACGTTTCTGTCAAAGATCCTATTTGCTATTTGCCATAACTGGTGGGAACCAAGTTGCTGCTCAGCTACTTTGGACTTAACGGATTGCGCATATAGTTCTCTTGCATTTTTTATTACTCTTACATAGTAATATTTATTGCATAGTAATATTTATTATATAGTAATATTTATTACATAGCAAGACAATTGTTGAAAAGTTCTCGGAAAATGGGCTAGTTAAGCAAACATTTCCTCACTAGAGATTTCCTGATTTTTATGATATCACAGACATGAAAATGACTGACGTTAGTGAGGGAGTTTTTGTGAGATCTGAGGTGATGTTTGAAGTTAAATGTCAGGGTGAAGATTGATCATTCGTATTATTTGGGTTATTCGGACTACTGTTCTCATCTCTAATGTTATTTTCAAACCGTTCTTATATGATCTCTAACCTTTTTGAATCCAGGAAAGTTTCTATCCTGCATAAAATTTTGAATGTAATCTACGGAACATGCTCTTCTTCCGAACACAAGAAGACCTAAGTAATTCCCAATTGTATTTTAGTGTTCGCCACACTGAGGATAAAACCTTAAAACTTCAGAAGAATAAATAAATTTGTGCTAATTGCAGAGTCTAACAGAAACATTCCCAAGTTCTACAAGATGTGCCTGAAGAAGGTTAGAAGTTACAACGGCTGAATAAAACAAAATAATAAATAGAACGGTAATCTCAATAGTTTTAATAATACAAGTAATATTACTTTTAATAAATACCATTGAAAGTTTTGACTTCTCAAAGTGAAAATATATCTATGAAATATATTTTTAGTAGTAAAGAAAATTTTATGTCCTTTTACTAGATATATAACTGAAGCTTCATAATGTAATTAAAAAAATAACTGAAGCTTCATAATATAATTAAAAAAATAATATAACTGAAGCTTCATAATATAATTAAAAAATAATATAACTGAAGCTTTATAATATAATTAAAAAATAACTGAAGCTTAATGATTTAAAAAATAAAAAAAACTGAAGCTTCATAATATAATTTAAAAATAATATAACTAAAGCTTTATAATATAATTAAAAATAATATAACTGAAGCTTTATAATATAATTTAAAAAATATATAACTGAAGCTTTATAATATAATTAAAAAATAATATAACTGAAGCTTTATAATATCATTTAAAAATAATATAACTGAAGCTTCATAATATAATAAAAAAATAATATAACTGAAGCTTCATAATATAATTTAAAAATAATATAACTGAAGCTTCATAATATAATTAAAAAATAATATAACTGAAGCTTCATAATATAATTTAAAAATAATATAACTGAAGCTTCATAATATAATTAAAAAAATAATAAAACTGAAGCTTCATAATATAATTCAAAAATATATAACTGAAGCTTTATAATATAATTAAAAAAAATATATAACTGAAGCTTTATAATATAATTAAAAAATAATATAACTGAAGCTTTATAATATAATTAAAAATATATATAACTGAAGATTTATAATATAATTTAAAAATAATATAACTGAAGCTTTATGATATAATTAAAAAAATAATATAACTAAAGCTTCATAATATAATTAAAAAATAATATAACTGAGGCTTCATAATATAATTAAAAAAATAATATAACTGAAGCTTTATAATATAATTAAAAAAATATATAACTGAAGCTTCATAATATAATTAAAAAAAAATTATAACTGAAGCTTCATAATATAATTAAAAAAATAATATAACTGAAGCTTCATAATATAATTAAAAATATATAACTGAAGCTTTATAATATAATTTAAAAATAATATAACTGAAGCTTTATAATATAATTTAAAAATAATATAACTGAAGCTTCATAATATAATTAAAAAAAAATACAACTGAAGCTTTATAATATAATTTAAAAATAATATAACTGAAGCTTCATAATATAATTAAAAAATAATATAACTGAAGCTTCATAATATAATAAAAAAAAAATACAACTGAAGCTTCATAATATAATTTAAAAATAATATAACTGAAGCTTTATAATATAATTAAAAAAATAATATAACTGAAGCTTCATAATATAATTAAAAAATATATAACTGAAGCTTTATAATATAATTAAAAAAATATATATAACTGAAGGTTCATAATATAATTTAAAAAAATATATAACTGAAGCTTTATAATATAATAAAAAAATAATATAACTGAAGCTTCATAATATAATTAAAAAAATAATATAACTGAGGCTTCATAATATAATTAAAAAAATAATATAACTGAAGCTTTATAATATAATTAAAAAAATATATAACTGAAGCATCATAATATAATTAAAAAAATAATATAACTGAAGCTTCATAATATAATTAAAAAATAATATAACTGAATTTTTATTATATAATTAAAAAATATATATATAACTGAAGCTTCATAATATAATTAAAAAATAATATAACTGAAGCTTCATAATATAATTAAAAAATAATATAACTGAAGCTTCATAATATAATTTAAAAAAATATAACTGAAGCTTTATAATATAATCAAAAAAGTAATATAACTGAAGCTTCATAATATAATTAAAAAATAATATAACTGAAGCTTTATAATATACTTAAAAAATATATAACTGAAGCTTTATAATATAATTAAAAAAATAATATAACTGAAGCTTCATAATATAGTTAAAAAATAATATAACTGAAGCTTTATAATATAATTAAAAAAATAATATAACTGAAGCTTTATAATATAATTAAAAAAATAATATAACTGAAGCGTCATAATATAATAAAAAAATTATGTAACTGAAGTTTCATAATATAATTAAAAAAATAATATAACTAAAGCGTCATAATATAATTTAAAAATTATATAAGTAAAGGTTCTTAATATAATTAAAAAAAATAATATAACTGAAGCTTCATAATATAATTAAAAAAATAAAATAAGTAAAGGTTAATAATATAATTTAAAAATAATATAACTGAAGCTTTATAATATAATTGAAAAAATGATATAACTGAAGCTTCATAATATAATTAAAAAATATATAACTGAAGCTTTATAATATAATTAAAAAATAAATTTATACTGAAGCTTTATAATATAATTAAAAAAATAATATAACTGAAACTTTATAATATAATTAAAAAATATATATAACTGAAGATTTATAATATAATTTAAAAATAATATAACTGAAGCTTTATGATATAATTACAAAAATAATATAACTGAAGCTTTATAATATAATTAAAAAATAATATAACTGAGGCTTCATAATATAATTAAAAAAATAATATAACTGAAGCTTTATAATATAATTTAAAAAATATATAACTGAAGCTTCATAATATAATTTTTAAAAAAATATAACTGAAGCTTCATAATATAATTAAAAAGATATAACTGAAGCTTTATAATATAATTTAAAAATAATATAACTGAAGCTTCATAATATAATTTAAAAAATAATATAACTGAAGCTTCATAATATAATTTAAAAATAATATAACTGAAGCTTTATAATATAATTAAAAAAATAATATAACTGAAGCTTCATAATATAATTAAAAAAATATATAACTGAAGCTTTATAATATAATTAAAAAATATATATAACTGAAGGTTCATAATATAATTAAAAAAATATATAACTGAAGCTTTATAATATAATTAAAAAAATAATATAACTGAAGCTTTATAATATAATTAAAAAATATATATAACTGAAGATTTATAATATAATTAAAAAAATAATATAACTGAAGCTTTATAATATAATTAAAAAAATAATATAACTGAAGCTTTATAATATAATTAAAAAAATAATATAACTGAGGCTTTATAATATAATTAAAAAAATAATATAACTGAAGCTTTATAATATAATTAAAAAAATATATAACTGAAGCTTCATAATATAATTAAAAAAATAATATAACTGAAGCTTCATAATATAATTCAAAAATAATATAACTGAAGCTTCATAATATAATTAAAAAAATAATATAACTGAATCTTTATAATATAATTAAAAATATATATATACCTGAAGCTTCATAATATAATTAAAAAAATAATATAACTGAAGTTTCATAATATAATAAAAAAATAATATAACTGAAGCTTCATAATATAATTAAAAAAAATATAACTGAAGCTTTATAATATAATCAAAAAAGTAATATAACTGAAGCTTCATAATATAATTAAAAAAATATATAACTGAAGCTTCATAATATAATTAAAAAATATATATATACCTGAAGCTTCATAATATAATTAAAAAAATAATATAACTGAAGCTTTATAATATAATTTAAAAATAATATAACTAAAGCTTTATAATATAATTAAAAAATAATAAAACTGAAGCTTTATAATATAATTAAAAAAATATATAACTGAAGCTTTATAAGATAATTAAAAAAATAATATAACTGAAGCGTCATATTATAATTAAAAAAAATAATATAACTGAAGCTTCATAATATAATTAAAAAAATAATATAACTGAAGCTTCATAATATAATTAAAAAATAATATAACTGAAGCTTTATAATATAATTAAAAAATAATATAACTGAAGCTTCATAATATAGTTAAAAAAATAATATAACTGAAGCTTTATAACATAATTAAAAAAATAATATAACTGAAGTTTCATAATATATTAAAAAAAAATATTACTGAAGCTTTAAAATATAATTAAAAAAATAATATAACTAAAGCTTCATAATATACTCAAAAAAATAATATAACTGAAGCTTCATAATATAATTAAAAAAAATAATTTAACTGAAGCTTTATAATATAATAAAAAAAATAATATAACTGAAGCTTCATAATATAATTTACAAATAATATAACTGAAGGTTAAATAATATAATTAAAAAAATAATATAACTGAAGCTTTATAATATAATTCAAAAATTATATAACTGAAGTTTATAATATAATTTAAAAATAATATACATGAAGCTTCATAATACAATTCAAAAAATAATATACATGAAGCTTCATAATATAATTCAAAAAATAATATAACTAAAGGTTCATAATATAATTAAAAAATAATATAACTGAAGCTTTATAATATAATTAAAAAAATAATATAACTGAAGTTTCATAATATAATTAAAAAAATAATATAACTGAAGCGTCATAATATAATTTAAAAATTATATAAGTAAAGGTTCTTAATATAATTTAAAAAATAATATAACTGAAGTTTCATAATATAATTAAAAAATAATATAACTGAAGAGTCATAATATAATTGAAAAATAATATAACTGAAGAGTCATAATATAATTGAAAAATATATATATAATTGAAGCTTCATAATATAATTAAAAAAATAATATAACTGAAGCTTCATAATATAATTTAAAAATAATATAACTGAAGAGTCATAATATAATTGAAAAATAATATAAGTAAAGGTTCATAATATAATTAAAACAATAATATAACTGAAGCTTCATAATATAATTGAAAAAATAATATAACTGAAGCTTCATAATATAATTAAAAAAATAATAGAACTGAAGCTTTATAATATAATTAAAAAAATAATATAACTGAAGCTTCATAATTTAATAAAAAAAATAATATAACTGAAGCTTCATAATATAATTAAAAAAATAATATAACTGAAGCTTTATAATGTAATTAAAAAAATAATATAACTGAAGCTTCATAATATTATTAAAAAAATAATATTACTGAAGCTTTATAATATAATTTTTAAAAATAATATAACTGAAGCTTCATAATATAATTTAAAACAATTATCTGACTTAAGCTTCATAATATAATCACAAAAATAATATAACTGAAGTTTCTTAATATAATTAAAACATAATATAACTGAAGGTTCATTATATAATTTAAAAATAATATAAGTGAAGGTTAAATAATATAATTATAAAAATAATATAACTTACGTTTCTTAATATAATTAAAAAAATAATATAACTGAAGCGTCATAATATAATTAAAAAATAATATAAGTAAAGGTTCATAATATAATTAAAAAAATAATATAACTGAAGGTTAAATAATATAATTAAAAAATAATATAATTGAAGGTTCATAATTATAATTAAAAAATAATATAAGTGAAGGTTCACAATATAATTAGAAAAATAATATAACTGAAGCTTCATAATATAATTAAAAAAATAATATAACAAACGCTTCATAATATAATTAAAAAAATAATATAACCGAAGGTTTAATAATTAAAAAATAATATAACTGAAGGTTAAATAATATAATTAGAAATAATATATCTAAAGGTTAAATAATATAATTAAAAATAATATAACTGAAGGTTAAATAATATAATTAAAAATAATATAGCTAAAGGTTAAATAATATAATAAAAAATAATATAACAAGGTTAAATAATAAAATTAAAATATAATATAACTGATTGTTAAATAATAAAATTTAAAAAAATAATATAATTGATGGTTTAATAATATAATAAAAATAATTTAACTGATGGTTAAATAATATAATTAAAAAATAAATAAACTGAAGGTTAAATAATATAATTAAAAAAATAATATAACTGAAGTTTAAATAATATAATAAAAAATAATGTAACTGAAGGTTAAATAATATAATTAAAAAATAGTATAACTAAATGCTAAATAATATAATTAAAAACAAATAATATATGTGGCGCTTAAATTACTCATTCTACACTGAAGCAAAACAACTAAATTACATCAAAACAAAAGTGTTTTTTAAAAATACAAAAAACCGAGCAAGTGATGGACAAAAATAGTTGTGGATTATACTTACGTTTTCATGTATTCGTGTTATTTAGATTAAAAAAGGAAATGATGTTGATATTTGATAAAGAGATTTGTTTTTAGGCTTCATAAACTATATTGTTTTGTAATCAGAAAAGAAATTCCATAAAGATAATCCAACAAACATTAAGTAAATGTTAATGACATGATTATTACAGGCCTTTTTTTTAATTACCTTTTTAATAAGTAATCGCACATGCTTGTTAGTAAATGTATGCATTGTTTACAATTATTTTTTTTATATAATAAGACTGACATTCTCAAAAATAACACTGACATTTGTTGATTAATAATCATATCCCAAATTATCTAATGTTTTTATAATTTAAAATGTTAATCCATGCAAGACAATCGAATTTTATTTTATATGACTTAACAATATTAACATGAGCACGTTATTATTCTATCACACTGACATTTGCAGTCGTAGATGCTAAACATTTATCTATTGTGGAGAAAAAACATTTTTCTGAAAGGCTAGGAATGCAGACCTGGTACGAAATACCACATAGGATTTTATAGCATAATAGCAACGAAACACAATGGATCTAATTATATCAGAAAAGAGGTTTACTGTTAGAGGCGAGAAAAAGGAACTTCAAGCAGACTAGACACTTGGATGTTCCAAGGAAAATATCATCATTGAATTTAGCAAGCTTTTTCTGGATATACAAATTATTATAAAAAAATGATAAAAATTGAACATTGAAAATGTATTGATAGAAAACCACTGAATAAATGTTATTGTGAAATATATTTGTTATATATTTGGTTTGATTGGCCATTTTTTCGTTCTGTTGTCTATTATACAAACATGCCCCAGAATGTATTGATTGAAAATGGATTTTATGACCATAAAGATATAAATTTAAATAGTGGCTACACTTCAGCAATATTTTTTAATATAATAATTGGAAAAAAAATAACGCGAGAAGGTGTTCTTAGGACACTTACAAAAAATAATAAAGTTTTATTTAAATCTATTTTACAGGCAACATGGCTATGAGTATTTTAAACACTATTATTACAATATTTTGGCGCTTCTATTAAGACGAAATTTTAGAAATCGTAAAACTGAATTTCACATAAAAACAATGGTATCTACGTATTCCTCGTATTTTTAAGATGATTATATCCAAAAATTACAAAAATCGATGAGATAGAAAATTATTTATTAAAGAAAATAAAAATAGAATTTGATGAAAACAATCGTAAGACACAGGAGAGTTTAAAAGGGAGGTAATTTTCGATAGCCGTAATTTTTTACATGATTAAAATGATTAAAGTAGTTTTTTTTAATAATTCAATAATATTCAGGTGATTTCGACTGCATAATTTGGAAATTACTATTGTAATTTATTAGAATTGACAAAAAATCAGTAGAAATCATGGTTTTTATCTGAAAAATCCATTTATCGACTATCAAATTTCGTTCTAATAGTGTAGAAGCGCCAATATTTTCAAGACTTTATGAAATTAATTAGAATTTTATTTTAAGATGAGAAATATAATTCCAGATTAAAATCAATTTTAATCAAAACAAATTCAATCGGTGTTGTCCATGTCTTTAAATTCATTTTTGTTTCATTTTTCTTTTTTAAACTACATCTGTTTAAAATTAATTTAATTTTTACGATATGATGTGGCTATAATTATTAATCGATCTAATTATTACATAATAATAAACAGATTTCAATTCTAAAATCTTTTTAATATCATAATGTTATGAAACGGTTTAACAAGTCGAAATCGTCATTTAATTTCTTTTATTAATAACTGGTAATGCAATAACCGTGTTCTAAGAATGGACACTTAGAAAAATCAATTTATTTGGTTTTCAACAACAGTACCAGGGATTCATTATGGTGTTTGGTCAGATTTGCTTCATGATATTCAAGACTTCCTGTTTTCAGTCGCTTATTCTTGTTGTTCATTCGTATTTTTTTTCATTTAGTTTTTATATTGTTGGATGAGAGTACAGAATAATTAACAAAGATCCTCATCTCCACACGTTAACATATTTTCTGCAATTTACTGGCCATGCTGAAATAATAACGTTCTTATTAAGAAAGCTGGTTTTAACATGGATAATGTCGCTTTCACTAAATAATTTTATCAAATCTATGTAGCTATCAAGTTGACATTTTTTCTCGCTCTGACATTGATATTAAAAGTCTACTTTCTTTATTAAAAAATTATTAAAACGAACTTTTAATACACGCAATGATGGATATGCGAGCAACTTTATGACGTTCAACTAATTTGCATATTCGTTTGAAAAATGAACAATAATTAGTTAATTATTCATTTTTTATTGTTTCTTGTTAGACGATTTGTCTATTCAACAATTATGTTTAATTTTTTTATGATTAGTTTAAAGATTGTGAATAATTGTGAAGGTGAAAATGTTATAGCACTCTGATATGTTTTTCTCTCTGCCATATATATATATATATATATATATATATATATATATATATATATATATATATATAAAATTGTAATTCAATGAATTTCCAAAAAACTCTCATTTAAATGAAATGAAGTGGTTGAGTTTCATATCAAAGTATTTTTATTATTCTAAGCAAGACAAAGAATGCTTTAGAAAATTAATCTCCTTAACCTATAGGGTTCTGATGTTTACCATCTCATCAGAGGAGAGAAAATATTAGCAAATACTTATAAAGGTATGGACCCTATTTGCTAAAGTCAGTGAGACATGGAAATTCAAACTGACTTTAGCAAATAGCGTGTATACCTTTATAAGTATTTGCTAATATTTTCTCTCCTCTGATGAGATGGTAGACATCGAAACCCTATAGGTTAAGGAGATTAATTTTCTAAAGCATTCTTTGTCTTGCTTAGAATAATAAGAATTCTTTGATATGAAACTCAACCACTTCATTTCATTTCATTTCAATGAGAGTTTTTTGAAATTCATTGAATTACAATTTAATTTATTTGCTCTATCTTGCATATCGAGCAATTCTTGTTTAGATGGGATAACTTATAGAATATTACTGCCAGTAATATTTTGTAAACCTACAATCTCACGTTTCCATAACAACTGATTGTTAAATAAAAACTATTCTGAAGTATATATATATATATATATATATATATATATATATATATATATATATATATATATCAATGACCTTGTCACAGTGTGAGCTAAAACGTCTGTTTTTTTTTTTTTAATCCATCTGGTGATAGCACAGATGATAACTGTAAATATAGCTAGAGCAGTAGAGCACTAAATGTTTTAGTTTTGATCCTAGCTGATGGCACCAACGTCATTATTTTTTTAACTTTTGAAATCATTACTAAATAACTTAAATAGCATGCTCTGAATATTTAGTCTACAAACCTTACACTTGATATATATCTACAAACCTTACACTTGATATACATATATACAAACCTTACACTTGATATATATCTACAAACCTTACACTTGATATACATATATACAAACCTTACACTTGATATATATCTACAAACCTTACACTTGATATATATATATACAAACCTTACACTTGATATATATATATATATATACAAACCTTTAGCAGTATCAGAATTTTTGTAGGAATTTTTGACACCCCTAACACGAAACTGCGAATACAATATAAAAATCTCGTAATTTCTCTGTTAAAAGTGGGTTATTTATTTTCTTTATGGATTATACTTCCAAAATAAACTATTACAGTTGTTTTAAAAGTAATAAAAATATTTTTATTTTTTTTTTAAAACAGTAATGAATTTTCCGAACTCAATATTTTTCAATTTTTAAACTCAATATTTTTAAATTTTTAAATTTTAAAAATCTATCAAAATTTTTCTATTGATTCTATTTTTACGATATTTTCAGGGTCAATGTGAAATTTTATGTTCTTTCCAATAAACCGAATATAATATTTTAGACAAACGTTTTTTTTAAATTCACGCCCCCCCCATTTTCACGCCCCCCCATTTTCACGCCCCCCCCCCCCCATTTTGAAATGTCTATTAAAAAGTAAATAATTAATTTATGTTTAATAGGTTTATATATCACAAATTGAAGAGAAAAGGTCAATAAATAATATATTCAAATTTAAAACAAAAAAAAAAATCAGTTTTTTAGAAATTTACCTGTAAAGTCCGAAGTTTAAAACCTTATTTTATAAGAACACATTTTTTCTTTTTGTCTTTTTTTTTTTTTTTTAATGAAACCTTGGTCCTTGCTCCTTTAATTGAAAAAAAAATTAGGGCTTGAATTACATTTTTCGAGGAGTTATAAGCTTAGAAAGATAGGGGGTCGAATAATTTACGCCTCTCATTTTGAAATGTCTATTAAAAAGTAAATAATTAATTTATGTTTAATAGGTTTATATATCACAAATTGAAGAGAAAAGGTCAATAAATAATATATTCAAATTTAAAACAAAAAAAAAATCAGTTTTTTAGAAATTTACCTGTAAAGTCCGAAGTTTAAAACCTTTTAAAAAAAAAAAAAACACATTGTTTTGTTTTGTTTTTTTTTTTAAATAAAACCTTGGTCCTTACTCCTTTAATTGAAAAAAAAAATTAGGGCTTGAATTACATTTTTCGAGGAGTTATAAGCTTGGAAAGATGGGGTGGAATTATTCACTATTTTCACGAAATTTCTGACACTGCTAACAAACCTTACACTTGATATATATATACAAACCTTACACTTGATATATATATATATATACAAACCTTACACTTGATATATATATATACAAACCTTACACTTGATATATATATATATACAAACCTTACACTTGATATATATATACAAACCTTACACTTGATATATATATACAAACCTTACACTTGATATATATATATATACAAACCTTACACTTGATATATATATATACAAACCTTACACTTGATATATATATATACAAACCTTACACTTGATATATATATATACAAACCTTACACTTGATATATATATACAAACCTTACACTTGATATATATATATACAAACCTTACACTTGAGATATATATATATATATATATATATATATATATATATATATACAAACTTTACACTTGATATATATATATATACAAACCTTACACTTGATATATATATACAAACCTTACACTTGATATATATATATATATACAAACCTTACACTTGATATACATATACAAACCTTACACTTGATATATATATACACACCTTACACTTGATATATAAGATCTTTGAACCCGTGAAACACTTTCGATTTGGTTTTTAACTGTAAAAATAGCTGCTAACGGGTCAAAATAGAAAGAAAATCAGTTAAGCTTAGCCGAAATAAATTGAGTAAATTCTGAGTATGCGTACATATACATTTTTAACTTTAAGGCACTTAATGTTGAGCCTTTTTTATCCATCTGGTGATAGTTCTGACGGTAACTCTAAATATGGCTTTATCCATCTGGTGATAGTTCTGACGGTAACTCTAAATATGCCTAGAGCGTTAAATGTTTTCATTTCGATTGATAGCACCAAAGTTTATATATTATTTCTTAATTGGAATTTTGTTTTTTGAGATGAGCATTATATATATTAAATTATTTTTATTTCGGACTATTATTCTCATCTTTATTAGTTGTTGTTTTTCATCTTTTATTGGTTTGTTTATTCACAATGTTTCGGCCAACTATTCCTCTGGCCTTCGTCAGGTGGTAACCGCGACGGATAGGAACTTCAAATCTCCTAACTGCATTCTCAGCCATCACTGCCATCTGTAGTTGTTGTCGTCTCACCACATTTTGGCCAAGTAACTCTCTGGCACGCTTTGGGTGGGATTGAAACCACTATCTTCAGACAATGTTCATCTGGAACTGTAGAGATTCAACGTCTCTATCAACTGCGCCATGGGCCCTGAAGGGCGATCAAGGTTAGATTCTTTGATCTTATAAATCCACGTTTATTATCTGATCTTCCATAGTCGGGTCTGTGCCGATTGGTATATATATTATTCCTTAATTGGAATTCGTTTTTTGAGATGAGCATTATATATATTAATTTATTTTTATTTCGGACTATTAGTCTCATCTTTATTAGTTGTTGTTTTTCATCTTTTATTGGTTTGTTTATTCACAGCGAAGGCCAGAGGAATAGTTGGCCGAAACGTTGTGAATAAAACAAACCAATAAAAGATGAAAAACAACAACTAATAAAGATGAGACTAATAGTCCGAAATAAAAATAAATTAATTAGCACCAAAGTCGTTAAAAAAAATTGAAATCATTACAAAAATCTTAAAATATAATGTTTAAGTGTATCTACGACCAGGCAACGCCATGTGGTCTGCCAGTAAATGAATAAATTACAAAAATGGAATCTCTCACCAAAATTAATATTACGGATGGATTTTAATATTAATAACTCAATCTGATCAAACATCATTTACTGTGGACTCTGAGTCAGACTTTCAGCTGGTTTGTCGTAACATGTAATATGCAACTTCAGCGTAAAACTTGCATCTCCCACTTTCGGCAAAACAGAAGTACAGGTGGTTCAGACTCTGCTGGGACCAGTGTCAGATAAAAATACCGTTTACCAAAGTGGACTTCATGCTTTAGTTTAAAATAATAATAAAAAAATAAAAAAAAAACGATTTGATATGCAAGCAAATGTGTGAAATTTTTGTACACATTTTGGTACTTCTACAGTTTATCACCAAAAATGGAGATGCCATTTTTTCAAGCTCCTGCCAGTAGAATCAGAGGGAGAAATCAGTATTTTAACTATGGCCAGAATAGGAAATAATTATCAAAAACTAAACTAGATATTAATTACTTAGGAAAGAACAATGAAAAAAGTAAATAAAGAAAGTGAAAGAGAACATATATCGATAATTTTTTAATTGGAAATGTTAATTAATAAAAACGGGAAAGTTTTTCATGAAACATATATTATTTTTAGTAGTAAAAACAGAAACTGAAAATGATATAGTCATAATTATGGGTTTGTATTACTGTACTCATAGATTCGAAAAAGTTGTCAAAAAACAAATATATAACAATTCAAAATGGCGGCCGACTCTCTCTTACACACGGTAAGTTCGAGAAAAGGTGTTATAAATAATAAACTAGACAAAATACTATTAAAAAAACACCGAATATATGTCAACCTATGTCACGGTAATATATATTGAGCGAATTTCTAACAGTATTTTGTCTAGTTTATTATTTATAACACCTTTTCTCGAACTTACAGTGTTTAAGAGAGAATCAGACGCCATCTTGAATGTTCCAATACATCGGTAAACACTGCATGTTTTTCGAGCTGAATAAATATGTTACATTGAATAAAAACACAAAAAATATATCCAGTTTGGTAGAAAAGTAACTTATCTTGCCTTTGATAACATTTATTTGTTATATATTTGTTTTTTGACAACTTTTTCGAGTCTATGTGTACAGTAATACAAACCCGAAATTTATTTAAAAGTCTGCGTAAGAAAATATAATTTTGATAAAACAATTTTGTATTTTTTTTTTGTTTGTTTGTTATTTATTTCCTACTTCGGTCATAGTTTAAAATACTGATTTCTCCCTCTGATTTTACTGCCATTTTCGGCGATAAACTGTAGAAGTACCCACATTTTTATCTATTAACTATATTTTACAGAAATAAGAAATACTTGATTATATTTTACATAAATTATTTTTTAAGGGGTTGAATATGTTTTCCGTATTTATAAAATATTTCTTGACTTTATATATTTTTAAAAAGAGGATAAAATGTTTTTGGTGTCGCAGAGTGTTAAAAATTACTTTGGCAATATTTTACACGAACTTCTTGTTTATTATGTTTGTTAGTTTTCTTTTTTTAAAAATATATTTAAAAAAAAAAATAAAATAATAATAATAATAATAATAATAATAATAATAATAATAATAATAATAATAATAATAATAATACTCTCTAAAAAATACAAAGAAATCAGTACATATGCAAACCATTAGGGGGGAAAACATTATATTAAAAACAAAAATAAAATAAAGAGTAAAACACAACATTTTATTTATTATTTTATGTTTATTTATTTTAAATTAAAACAGGAAGTCCAGTTTGGTAAGCGGAACATTTTTACATGAGAATTTTACCTGACACTAGTTCGAGTCACGTACTCCTCTGTTTTGTGGATGAAACGCAGAATATTCTGTGTAGCTTAATTGCCATATATATTTTATAAGTTACTACCTAGCTCTACCTACGTATTGAGCACTGTTGAAGTAAATACTTTAACTTTACGCATAAATTTATATTTTCGTATTTATGTGATTAAATAAAGTAGTTATATATATATATATATATATATATATATATATATATATATATATATATTATTATTATTATTATTATTATTATTATTAAGAAGTAAATGGACATGTCCATAATTGTCTAAACTGGGCTAGCACCATTTGAAAACCAAAATATTTCCTGTATAAAAATTTATCAAAATATAATTGTAAAAACATTTATTGAAAAGTTTGCGTAAGAAAATATAATTTTAATAAAACAATTTTGTAATGAAAACAATATTACATTTTTATGAAATAGTTTTTTTTGTTGTTTTTTTTTTTCGAACAAAAATAATTTTAGTGAAACATTTTTTTTTAATTAAATCAACTTTGAGGGCCAACAACAAATTAATTTAAATGAAACCGAAAAATCATTATCTTGTTTAATTTTGCTTCATTGCTTCGGCCATAGTTTAAAATATTGATTTCTCCCTTGGACTTCAACAGATGCGTGAAATAAAATGGCGTTTCCAGTTTCGGCGATAAAGTGTAGAAGTACCTTTTTTTTACATTAAAAATAATACTTTACATTAACTGATGCAATATTTACCTTCCTGAACGGTCGTTCTACTTTTTCAATTTGAGTTTCGGAATAAATCAGATAAATTTTCTTCTCGTCCAAACTCACAGCAAATCTTTGTTTTTTTATCCTCACTCATATTAAAAAGAGATTAGTTTTTTTTTTACATTAAAAAATTAGTTGCTTATAGTTAAAAAATATTAATACATTTTTAACAATATATATATTTTTTTTTTTTTTTGATAAATTAGGTAAAATAAAAAAAAAAAAAAAACTTGAAATTACAATAAACGAAAATAAATATTTTAATTTTCTGCGAAATTGCTTTTCCGGTCGTCCTTTGAAATAGCGAACTCCATCCGTCAAACTCGTCTTGTTTTAATTAACAAATATTATAATTATTTCTTTGTTGAAGGCAGATTGCTAAACAAAAGGTAAGTATTACTTGAAGTTAATGGCTTTTTGGAGTTCTTTTTTACTACTGGGGCGGGGGCACGTCCAAACTATTATGTTCCCCTTTCGTTTTGGTAAATGTTTACTTTAACTACAACAGAACATCGACGGTACTTGTACAGTTAAATCAAGACATTAAAAACTGAAATAATCGAAGAAAGGTTATATTGTACGTATCCGTTTTGAACTGAAGATCTCCGAAAAGAAATTTCACTTAATTTGATCTTAGTTTTGTTTGTTTTTTGTTTTTTATCAGAAAAACAGGTTTTTATGATAGCACGTTGAAGGCAGGCATCTTGGATTTTTTCTTAATTTTTGTTTGGAGTTTAGGAGCGCCACGGGGAGATAACTCCAGTTAAAGCGCCGACACTCCCTCCTCATCTTTAATACTAGCTTTTCTTCCTAAAAATCGAACCTTTTGCTCTGTATCGTAACAAATTGTTTTTTTCGCTGTAAAACAAAAACTACTTGATGAAATTAAGTAATTTTTTTTCAGAGAACTTCATTCCATAACAGATACGTACAATTTAAACTTTTTTTCGATATTTTCATTTTTTTAATGTCTTGATTAAACTGTACAAGTACCATATCGACTAATAAAATTTGGTTTTGAAAGGATTTTCGGTGTCACTGACAACGAACTGAGGCAGTTTTGCATGCACTATGTGTGTCAGAATTTTTTGGGAATTTTTGACACCCCTAACAAAAAACTGCGAATAAAATATAAAAAAACTCGTAATTTCTCTTTTAAAAGCGGGTTATTTATTTTCTCTATGGAATATACTTCTAAAATAAACTATTAAAGTGGTTTAAAAATAATAGAAATATTTTTTTTTATTTTTTAAGAAGTAGTGTTTACAAAGTGCCTGCGCGCCTTCATGCAGCCATTTTGTTTAAGCTATGAAATCAATTGAATTTTACGAGTTAATTTTTTTTCTATTTTTCCACTTTAAAAATCTATTAAAATTTTTCTTTTGGTTCAATTTTTGCGATATTTTCAGGCTTAATGTGAAATTTTATGCTCTTTTCAATAAACTTAATATACTATTCTAGAAAAGGCTTCTTTTTTTTTTAATTCGCCCCATTTGGAAATGTCTATTAAAATGAAAATAATTTTCTCACCTCAAATTGATATATCACGAATCGAAGATAAAAGATCAATAAATAATTTAAAACAAAAAAGTTATTTGAAAAGTCAGCTGTAAAATCCAAAGTTTAAAACCTTTTTTTTTAACATTTTATTGAATTTATTTTTAAGTGAAACCTTATAATCTTCTTATATTGCACAGAAAGTTTCGTTTAATTACATTTATTTTTTTCATTCAGTTTTTTTTTTATATTAAAAAAAAAATTCAATCCATAAAGAAGAAATAAAATATATTAAATCAAAAACTCATGTATTTCTTTGAGTGGGGGGGGGGGATCCTCGACTGTTTTTTTTTTTAAAGGCAAAAACTTATAAGTAAAATGTGACTAGTTTTCAACTATGGTGACACATATTTCTTCACGCAAAAGACTAGATGGCTAACGTGAACGTGTGGTTTTTATCTCATTCTGTCCAACTGTATTTCACAATAAGAACAAACACTGCTTCAGCGTTTCGTTAACACCGTAAAAATGCTTACGTAATGGCGGTATTTTCAAATTCTTGTTTAAAAAATTCTTTTATTTAAAAAGTACATGGAATTTAAAATATAAATATGGATAAATTCTTAACAATAAAGAATGGAAGTACCCATTGAATAGTATTTTTTATAGGTAAGTGATTTTTTGGAATTTATATATACATATATTTGTCAAAGCAAGTTAAAATTCGTTGATTTTCTTTAAATTAAACCTGTTATTTTTTTTTAAAGATTTTGTCTTTGCTCCTTTAATTGAAAAAAAATTAGGGTTTGAATTACATTTTTCAAGTAGTTATAAGCTTGAAAAGATAGGAGGTTGAATTATTCAATTTTTTCACGCATTTTTAATGTAGGTTTCTGACACTGCTAGTTTTGCACTTACGCCCGGCAAAGTCAAAAGTAAGTTCGACAATTCTAGAAGTATTTCACACCGTCAAATCACGATATTATGAATTTTAAGTTTTACACTTTCTTTTATTACACATGGCAAAGTTTTACGGGTTTAATATTTTTAATTATCATTGATTATTGAAAGCATAAGTAACGAATATACTTTGTTTAATTTCTGGCCCTCTTGCAGTTTAAGGAAACAAAAATATGAGAAAAAAATGGGACATAAGTGGTGTTTTTTTTTTACATAGGCGTCACCACTTATCAAGGCTGATAGGCCACTCAAGGATAAGGGTTAAAGAGTGTACAGCAGTCAAAAGGACAATATAGTAATGGAAGTTCGGTAAATTTGTTAACTTAAGTGGAATGGCTCATCAGAAACTTGTTCACGTTGGACTTGAAGACAACCATATTATAGACAGCTGGAAAGCAGGAAAACGGAAGACAATTCCACAGGCATGCAGTTCTAAGAAAGAAGCTTTGATCATGGAATCTATGTTTAGGTTTAGGCACAGAGAAAGAGTGGGGAGAATTATTGATAGTGTTTTCGAGTTTTTCTTGTGAAAGTTTGGCGAGGGGGTACCATAGATTGAAGCTCAGTCGAACATTTTCCATGAAAATAACGATAAGGCAGACAAACTCGCAACATCTCTTCTGTGAGATAGAGGTTGCAGCGACGAAAAAAGGACATCTCCCACCAGGCCACAAAGTCTATTTTGAACCCTATCAAGGCAGGACAAGTGTTTTCTAGCAGCTCCAGTATGAGCTCAAGTCGATTGAAAAGCCAACCAGCAACAGGATGTAGTCCTAAAACAATCAGAAGGCATCTGAAAATGAAGGGTTTCAATCATTTAAAGCGACTGCAGAAACCACGTCTTCTTGAACAGCACAAAACTAACCGACTTAAATATTCAGCCAAATACCAGACTTGGGATGAAGAGAAGTTGGAAAATGTAATTTTCTCCGATGAGAAAAAGTTGCCCATATGTGGCAACAGTATCCCATCCTTGGACGTATCTGGCTTTTATATAGATAGAGAATTGCATCAGCAGTGAGATATCTACTGGATCGATAGAAGGATCCAACCATTTTTCCAGCGGCCTTGGCAACAGATTTGATGTACGTATTCCATTTAAGATCAGGAGTAAATGTCAAGCCCAGAAGCCTGTCAAAACTTGAGGCCTCCCTAAGACAAGAGCCATTCATTTTAATTGATGCCAGATGGGGATCAGAACGTTGATGATATAAAGATAGAAGCTTGGTTTTAGATGTATTAAAAGTAACCAGCCACTCCTTTCCCCATTGTACAATGTGATCAAAATCAGAGGAGAGAGAATCGGAGAGAACTTGGTTGTTTACTGTCTTAGATGTGCTACCATAGATGGTAGTGTCGTCAGCAAAAATGTCTACGAATGATGTAAGGATGTGATTTAGAAGATCATTAATGTAGATCAGGAAAAGAGTTGGGCCCAGGATGGACCCCTGAGGGACTCCAGCATTTATACTGTGAGCTTCTGATTTTTGCCCATCAACTACTACTCTTATGAACCTATCAGAGAGAAATAATTTAATAATTGAGAAGACATTTCCAGCTATACCATAGCTGGAGATCTTGTGAAGTAAACCTTTATGCCATACCCTATCAAAGGCCTTTGATATGTCAAGAGCAATTGCCCTAGAAAGGTTGCCTCTGTCGAGAGATTCGCTAATCCTATGAGATATAACTGTAAGCACATCTGCTGTAGATCTAGCAGAACGGAAACCATATTGTGTGTCACTAAGAAGGTTATTTTTGCTGAGATGGTTGATTACTTCTCTATTTAACACAGATTCCAGCAACTTACTCATGACGCACAGGAGACTTATTGGCCTGTACTGAGAGGGGGATGAACGATCACCTGAATTCTTAAATACAGAGCATACTGATGAGATTTTCCAGAGTGATGGGAAGCAATTCTCCTTAAGACAACGTTGAAACAGTTTTGTAAGTATGGGTGCTAGATCTGGTTGAAGTTTTTTGAGTACTATAATTGGAATACCGCCAGGGCTGGTTGCTTTACTGGAATCAAGGTTTTTGATTAGCTTGGCAACATCACATACAGATATTTGTATATCACATAGTGTGTTTTCTGATACAGGAGGAAATATTGGGGGTTGGCGGCCTTGGTCGCAAAGGGTAGAATTGGCTGCAAAGTTCTTGGCAAAGAGTTTGGCTTTGTCTGATGCTGACAAGATTAACTCAGGTCCATTGATGATAGTTGGGATAGATCACACGCTTCTGTTCAGGATTTTGTTTGCAACTTGCCAAAACTGGTGGGAACCAAGCCGCTGCTTAGCTACTTTGGACTTGATGGACTGAGCATACAACTCTCTTGCGTTCTTTATTACTTTCTTACAATGCTTGCTGGCAGTCCTGAAAGCAGCTTTAGTTTCCATACATCTATTACGTTGGAAGCAGTGGAAAAAGTGATTTCTGTGCGCAGTAGCAGCAGCACATTCTGGAGAAAACCATGGCTGGCTGTTAGGTTTTTGCTGGAACTTTTTCGAGGGTATGAAATTGTCTATACCTACAATTAAGCATTATGTCAGGTCTGATACTATAGACGACACATCCTTTTTAAACATGGAATGTAGAGGAAGATCCGATATAAATGTACGGAAACTATCCCAGTCAGCCATAGTGTATCGATATACTGTACGATGGACAGGTACGTCTGAGGACTTATTACATTTCATTTTTATCTTAATTGATACAACTGAGTGGTCGGAAGATCCAAGAGGAGACAGAATGGAAACTGAACATAGTTCAGGGCAAGTTGTGAGAAAAAGGTCTTGGAGACTTGCATACTGGCCGTCATTGTCGGGCACATGGGTGGGTGTGTGAACAATCTGAGTGAGATCATAAGCAATGGAGAAATCATGACAGAATCTCCCCTCATCATCAGTCTTGTTTGAATGGGTCAACCATTCCACATTGTGAACATTGAAGTCTCCACATATGTGAATCTTAGCTGAAGGATATGCTGATAGAACTTGGTCAATTTTCTCAGATATGCTTGTAAAGATAGTAACTCCGCTGTTATGGGGGCGATAGAGAGTAAATATAAATGCCATGGTGCGAGCTAGTGCTACTCGGAAGCACATATAGGGAAAGTTAGGATCTTCTCTGGAGATGTCCCTACCACATGGAAAGCCATCTTTTATATAGGCACATATTCCATGCCCATAGCGATCTTGGGGGTCAGATTTGGAAGTTAGGTTAGATAGTAAGAATGTCACTTCATTGGATTGTTAAATTGACGTCATTACTATAAAATATTGATATAATTTAAAAATTGAAATTATTGTAAAGAATTTAATTATTGTTAGTTTAAAAAATAATTTACTATTGTAATAGAATTTTTAAAAAGTTAAAATCATATTTAAGTAACACAATCCGATGGCCTATTTATAGTGAACTATTTTACTTTATTTTAATTTTTAAAAAAAATAATTAGATCTTCAGTCATTATTATAAAATATTGATAGAAATTAAAAATTGAAATTATTGTAAAAGAATTTAATTACTAAATATTTATTAATTAAAATGTTAGTATAGAAAAAATAAAATAATTATTGTAAAATAATTTTGAAAAACTGAAAGTCATTGAAGTAACACAATTCGATTGCCTATACATAGAAAACATATCGAAAATATATAGAAAATATATAGAAAACATATCGAAAATATATAGAAAATATATAGAAAACATATCGAAAATATATAGAAAATATATAGAAAATATATAGAGAACATAGAGAATATATAGAAAATATATAGAAAACAGAGAATATATAGAAAATATATAGAGAATATATAGAAAATATATAGAAAATATATAGAAAATATATAGAGAACATAGAGAATATATAGAAAATATATAGAAAATATACAGAAAATATATAGAGAACATAGAGAATATATAGAAAATATATAGAAAATATATAGAAAATATATAGAAAATATATAGAAAATATGCCATTTTACTTTATTTTAAAATTAAAAAAAAATAGATCTCCTAAAAATCGAAAATGCAAGGAAGTCGACAACAAATTGCCGATCAGGTACTAATGCCGCAGGCAATGCATGGCGTAAAATGGAATTTGTTTGTCAAAAAAAATCTGTTTTCTTCTATTGTCAATTTTAATATTGTTTCATTAATATAATTTCTAATTATATTTAGTTTTTTGTCAAAAAATATTTTCTACTATTGTCAATTTTAATATTGTTTCATTAATATCATTTCTAATTATATTTAGTTTTTTTGTCAAAAAAAATCTGTTTTCTTCTATTGTCAATTTCTATATCGTTTCATTAATATCATTTCTAATTATTTTTAGTTTTTTGTCAAAAAATATTTTCTACTATTGTCAATTTTAATATTGTTTCATTAATATCATTTCTAATTATATTTAGTTTTTTTGTCAAAAAAATCTGTTTTCTTCTATTGTCAATTTCTATATCGTTTCATTAATATCATTTCTAATTATTTTTAGTTTTTTGCCAAAAATATTTTCTACTATTGTCAATTTTAATATTGTTTCATTAATATCATTTCTAATTATATTTAGTTTTTTTGTCAAAAAAAATCTGTTTTCTTCTATTGTCAATTTCTATATCGTTTCATTACTATCATTTCTAATTATTTTTAGTTTTTTGTCAAAAAATCTTTTCTACTATTGTCAATTTTAATATTGTTTCATTAATATCATTTCTAATTATATTTAGTTTTTTTGTCAAAAAAAATCTGTTTTCTTCTATTGTCAATTTCTATATCGTTTCATTAATATCATTTCTAATTATTTTTAGTTTTTTGTCAAAAAATCTTTTCTACTATTGTCAATTTTAATATTGTTTCATTAATATCATTTCTAATTATATTTAGTTTTTTTGTCAAAAAAAATTTGTTTTCTTCTATTGTCAATTTCTATATCGTTTCATTAATATCATTTCTAATTATTTTTAGTTTTTTGTCAAAAAATATTTTCTACTATTGTCAATTTTAATATTGTTTCATTAATATCATTTCTAATTATATTTAGTTTTTTTGTCAAAAAAATCTGTTTTCTTCTATTGTCAATTTTTATATCGTTTTATTAATATCATTTCTAATTATTTTCAGTTTTTTGTCAAAAAATCTTTTCTACTATTGTCAATTTTAATATTGTTTCATTAATATCATTTCTAATTATATTTAGTTTTTTTGTAAAAAAAAATCTGTTCTCTTCTATTGTCAATTTCTATATCGTTTCATTAATATCATTTCTAATTATTTTTAGTTTTTTGTCAAAAATCTTTTCTACTATTGTCAATTTTAATATTGTTTCATTAATATCATTTCTAATTATATTTAGTTTTTTTGTCAAAAAAAATCTGTTTTCTTCTATTGTCAATTTTTATATCGTTTCATTAATATCATTTCTAATTATTTTTAGTTTTTTGTCAAAAAATCTTTTCTACTATTGTCAATTTTAATATTGTTTCATTAATATCATTTCTAATTATATTTAGTTTTTTTGTCAAAAAAAATCTGTTTTCTTCTATTGTCAATTTTTATATCGTTTCATTAATATCATTTCTAATTATTTTTAGTTTTTTTGTCAAAAAAAAATCTGTTTTCTTCTATTGTCAATTTCTATATCGTTTCATTAATATCATTTCTAATTATTTTTAGTTTTTTGTCAAAAATATTTTCTACTATTGTCAATTTTAATATTGTTTCATTAATATCATTTCTAATTATATTTAGTTTTTTGTTAAAAAAAATCTGTTTTCTTCTTTTGTCAATTTCTATATCGTTTCATTAATATCATTTCTAATTATTTTTAGTTTTTTGTTAAAAAATCTTTTCTACTATTGTCAATTTTAATATTGTTTCATTAATATCATTTCTAATTATATTTAGTTTTTTTGTCAAAAAAAATTTGTTTTCTTCTATTGTCAATTTCTATATCGTTTCATTAATATCATTTCTAATTATTTTTAGTTTTTTGTCAAAAAATATTTTCTACTATTGTCAATTTTAATATTGTTTCATTAATATCATTTCTAATTATATTTAGTTTTTTTGTCAAAAAAATCTGTTTTCTTCTATTGTCAATTTTTATATCGTTTTATTAATATCATTTCTAATTATTTTCAGTTTTTTGTCAAAAAATCTTTTCTACTATTGTCAATTTTAATATTGTTTCATTAATATCATTTCTAATTATATTTAGTTTTTTTGTAAAAAAAATCTGTTCTCTTCTATTGTCAATTTCTATATCGTTTCATTAATATCATTTCTAATTATTTTTAGTTTTTTGTCAAAAATCTTTTCTACTATTGTCAATTTTAATATTGTTTCATTAATATCATTTCTAATTATATTTAGTTTTTTTGTCAAAAAAAATCTGTTTTCTTCTATTGTCAATTTTTATATCGTTTCATTAATATCATTTCTAATTATTTTTAGTTTTTTGTCAAAAAATCTTTTCTACTATTGTCAATTTTAATATTGTTTCATTAATATCATTTCTAATTATATTTAGTTTTTTTGTCAAAAAAAATCTGTTTTCTTCTATTGTCAATTTTTATATCGTTTCATTAATATCATTTCTAATTATTTTTAGTTTTTTTGTCAAAAAAAAATCTGTTTTCTTCTATTGTCAATTTCTATATCGTTTCATTAATATCATTTCTAATTATTTTTAGTTTTTTGTCAAAAATATTTTCTACTATTGTCAATTTTAATATTGTTTCATTAATATCATTTCTAATTATATTTAGTTTTTTGTTAAAAAAAATCTGTTTTCTTCTTTTGTCAATTTCTATATCGTTTCATTAATATCATTTCTAATTATTTTTAGTTTTTTGTTAAAAAATATTTTCTACTATTGTCAATTTTAATATTGTTTCATTAATACCATTTCTAATTATATTTAGTTTTTTTGTCAAAAAAAATCTGTTTTCTTCTATTGTCAATTTCTATATCGTTTCATTAATATCATTTCTAATTATTTTTAGTTTTTTGTCAAAAAATATTTTCTACTATTGTCAATTTTAATATTGTTTCATTAATATCATTTCTAATTATATTTAGTTTTTTTGTCAAAAAAAATCTGTTTTCTTCTATTGTCAATTTTTATATCGTTTCATTAATATCATTTCTAATTATTTTTAGTTTTTTGTCAAAAAATATTGTCTACTATTGTCAATTTTAATATTGTTTCATTAATATCATTTCTAATTATATTTAGTTTTTTGTCAAAAAAAATCTGTTTTCTTCTATTGTCAATTTCTATATCGTTTCATTAATATCATTTCTAATTATTTTTAGTTTTTTGTCAAAAAATATTTTCTACTATTGTCAATTTTAATATTGTTTCATTAATATCATTTCTAATTATATTTAGTTTTTTGTCAAAAAAAATCTGTTTTCTTCTATTGTCAATTTTTATATCGTTTCATTAATATCATTTCTAATTATTTTTAGTTTTTTGTCAAAAAATCTTTTCTACTATTGTCAATTTTAATATTGTTTCATTAATATCATTTCTAATCATATTTAGTTTTTTTGTCAAAAAAATCTGTTTTCTTCTATTGTCAATGTCTATATCGTTTCATTAATATAATTTCTAATTATTTTTAGTTTTTTGTCAAAAAATTTTTTCTACTATTGTCAATTTTAATATTGTTTCATTAATATCATTTCTAATTATATTTAGTTTTTTTGTCAAAAAAAATCTGTTTTCTTCTATTGTCAATTTCTATATCGTTTCATTAATATCATTTCTAATTATTTTTAGTTTTTTGTCAAAAAATCTTTTCTACTATTGTCAATTGTAATATTGTTTCATTAATATCATTTCTAATTATATTTAGTTTTTTTGAAAAAAAAATCTGTTTTCTTCTATTGTCAATTTTTTATCGTTTCATTAATATCATTTCTAATTATATTTAGTTTTTTGTAAAAAAATCTTTTCTACTATTGTCAATTTTAATATTGTTTCATTAATATCATTTCTAATTATATTTAGTTTTTTTGTCAAAAAAAATCTGTTTTCTTCTATTGTCAATTTCTATATCGTTTCATTAATATCATTTCTAATTATTTTTAGTTTTTTGTCAAAAAATCTTTTCTACTATTGTCAATTTTAATATTGTTTCATTAATATCATTTCTAATTATATTTAGTTTTTTTGTCAAAAAAATCTGTTTTTTTCTATTGTCAATTTTTATATCGTTTCATTAATATCATTTCTAATTATTTTTAGTTTTTTGTCAAAAAATATTTTCTACTATTGTCAATTTTAATATTGTTTCATTAATATCATTTCTAATTATATTTAGTTTTTTTGTCAAAAAAAATCTGTTTTCTTCTATTGTCAATTTCTATATCGTTTCATTAATATCATTTCTAATTATTTTTAGTTTTTTGTAAAAAAATATTTTCTACTATTGTCAATTTTAATATTGTTTCATTAATATCATTTCTAATTATATTTAGTTTTTTTGTCAAAAAAAATCTGTTTTCTTCTATTGTCAATTTCTATATCGTTTCATTAATATCATTTCTAATTATATTTAGTTTTTTGTCAAAAAATATTGTCTAATATTGTCATTTTAATATTGTTTCATTAATATCATTTCTAATTATATTTAGTTTTTTTGTCAAAAAAAATCTGTTTTCTTCTATTGTCAATTTCTATATCGTTTCATTAATATCATTTCTAATTATATTTAGTTTTTTGTCAAAAAATATTGTCTAATATTGTCATTTTAATATTGTTTCATTAATATCATTTCTAATTATATTTAGTTTTTTTGTCAAAAAAAATCTGTTTTCTTCTATTGTCAATTTTTATATCGTTTCATTAATATCATTTCTAATTATATTTAGTTTTTTGTCAAAAAATATTTTCTAATATTGTCAATTTCTATATCGTTTCTTTTTATCATTTTTAATTATTTTTATTTGTTTGTCATTTTATTTATAAAATTACGAGTGATTCAATAAAAAAGAACTAAACTGCTAAAAATCACTTTTAAAAATTACTGTATTTAATTAAAAATCATTTAATAAGAAAAACATTTGTTTTCTAATATTGTCAATTTCAATATTTCATTTTATTCATAAATTATTATATAATGTGGGTTCAATCGTAAAAATAATTGTCGAAATTAGTAACTTATCCAAGAATTATTAAAAATGATAAAATGTGAAATGTACGAAAGTTATTATTTTAGTAAGCGGGGGAAGATAATGTGGGTTGAATTATGAAAAATAATTGTCGAAATTAGTAACATATCCATGAATTATGGGATTCAACAAGATACGTCTACATATATACTAGCAGATTACCCGGAGTCACCTGGGATTGAATGAGATACATGCAAATGTATGCTAGCAGAATACATGGGCGCCTGGGATCCAATGAGATAGATGCAAATATATACTAGCAGAATACCTGGCGTTGCCTTAGATTGAGTTAGATTGATTGAAATATATACTAACAGAATACCTTGCGTCGCCCAGGATTTAATGAGATTGATGAAGATATATACTAGCAGAACACCCAGCATTGCCCGAGATTGAATGAAATCGGTGAGAATATATATTAGCAAAATACCCAGCGTCGCTTGGGATTGGATGAGATAGGTGAAAATATATATTAGCAAAATACCCTGCATCGCCCCATATTGAATGAGATAGGTGGAAATATATAGGATTCAATAATGCAGGTGCAAATAAATACTAACAGAATACCTGGCATCGCCTGGGATTAATTGATATAGGTACAAATACAGAATAGACGAATTTGTGGCGTCGCCCGGAATTGCATTAGATACACTAGTAGATATTAGATACACTAGTAGAATATCCAGCATTACTCAAGCTTGAATGAGATACACGAGATAATTTATTTGCAATATCCTCAGTGTTGTATATTACCCGTCCTTACAAAGGTGAAATTATTTTAAATATGTGTTATATATTACCCGTCCTTGCAAAGGTAAAATTATTTCATATACATGCTGTAAATTACCTATCCTAGGTAAGATACAATTATTTCATATGTGTAATACCCGTCCTAGATAGGTAAAATATTCTTTTGTTCGAAATAGCAGATGATACATAGACATTAAAAATTCCTGTCTCCTAAGAATAACAAGTATATTCAAAATCAAATTCAATTTTCTAATTGTTTATACGGTTCCGAGTAATGCCGGGTAGCCCCGCTAGTAAATATATAAAAATGTATATTTTGTTTGTTTACTTTTTTTAATCAAGTGCAAATACTGCTATGACGCTTCTAGAGTTGTCGAACTTACTTTTGACTTTGCTGGACATAAGTACAAGACTGTCGTATCTGATGTGCAAACCCGTTGCAAATTTACCATTTGCATAGTAATTACCCCTAGACCCTCGCACTGTTTTGTGCCATCTCACCATGTTCATTTATGCTATTCTTTTTGCGTGTGCATAGTAAAGTGCTTGTCACATCGTGGAGGAATTTTTAGTGGGCATTTGAAATAACAGGAAAGTTTTTAAAAAAAGATGTGATTCATTTTTCTGTGTTTACATAGTTTTTAATGCTTTTTAATTGATCTAAAAAATTAAGTTTTCATGAGTGGTTTACAAAAACATTTTTATTTTTCGTTCCTTTTTTTTAGAGGGAGTATTCAATTATAAATTTGCATAGTTATTAAACACGTGCTTCTGCAGTTTAATTTACCGTTTTCCCGTAAGTAACATGCCGACATGCACCGAGTAGAAGAATCGTTTAATTTTTCACAAAAAATATGGGGAGGTTGGGGGGTCTATTCCAAAAGCCGTTCTTAACATAGGGGCGGTTGAGGGTGTCTATTTGTTGTAAACCTACCCCAAAAACCTATAAAAAAAATCAACATTTCCAATGTGAACAGTGAGTTTGACTTATGTAAAAAACTACCAAAATGGTATACCACATTGACTTTTTGCATTTAAAAATTAAATAATTTCTTTTTTGTTGATAAAATTTTATTTATATAAAAAAATTCTGTTTTCATGTATATAAAGTACAATTGTTGAATGTTATTCTTTTGATTACTTTCGTTTTTTGGTGACACGATAATAAAAAAGATGAAAAAGGAATGAAATTTCAATTTCCATTCCATTTTTACAACAACCGTAAAATAGAGCATTCTCAAGTTTTACCCATGTTGCAAAAAAAAAAAAAAAATTCGAATTTCAATTCCAGATAACTTAACTTTAAAAAATCTTTGGAAAATTTTTTATCAATTTCTAAAATTATTTCAACGATAATTCATAAATTAAACTCATAAGATACTGAATTTAAGAAAATGTACATACCTTTTTGGTATTTATGCACTTAAGTTACTGTGTTAAAATAATAAACCATTTTTAACATGTGGAGAGGAGGGGGTTGTAATTATTCCATCTTTTCATGTAACAATTTAATTTTAAAAAATATGATAAAACATGAATTTAAATTGAAAATACTATATTTTTAGTAGCACGGTAACATAAGGGCATCAGCATCACAAAATTTATAAAGTAAAAATTCCATAATAAACAAAAAAATGCTGATAATCATTTGTAAATATACGGCGCTAATTTTCAGCGAAGTACGGATCACAGGAAGTGTAATAATTACATTTAATTTTGTTGTAATAAAACAGGAAATGTTTCTTTAATTAGAATATTTTTGAATGTACACAAGTAAATATTTGTTTCTTTTTCTCTAAAAAACGTTTCATATTTTACTTGGAATAAAAGTTATTGATGTCTGTTTACCAATGTTTTTCCTTAGACTTTGAAATGAAACGTTTGTAAATGTTCAAATAGTCATTCATAGCAATTACATGACTAAGTTTATTTAAAATTTTATTATTCATGCAAAAACAATCCATTATTAATGATTAAATAGAATTCAAATTTGAAATAAAATGATTATTTCATAGCCCAACTCTCCCTAATGGTTTACTTCTACTTGCGCAGCTACCATTGCTCAAAGGCAGCATGCATACCGCAGATTTATTCGACATAATTTCAGTATAAACAGACAAAAGTTTATAGAAGCAAAAAGTAATTGTAAGAGAGAAATAGCTAAGAGAGAATATACTGAAGCATCGAAGCACAGAAATTAGGAAATCTAGAAATCTACAGTAAACAATGGGCAATCTAGAACCAAGGAGGATAACATGCTTGCCAGTCGGTTTGCCTCAAACTCCAGATCAGACCCAGCAAACCACTCCATCCTTGACTTTCCTTTGCAGACAGACGCCACACTAGATGATCTGAAAGTCATCCCTTCTCAGGTGCAAGGTATCATAAAACACCTAGACACCTCGAAAGCATGTGGACCTGATCTCATCCTGGCTGTACTATTAAAAAAATACTCTACCAAGGTTACTTCAGTTCTCTCCAAACTTTACAATAAATGCCTTAACGAATCTTGCTTTCCTGAGTGCTGGAAAACTGCTTCTGTGATACTAGTTTTCAAAAATTCCGACAAAAGAATTGCCCCATTAAATATCGCCCCATTCACTAAAATATTTGAGACCATAGTTAATCAAGCTCTAGCCCATCACGTTACAGCTGCTAAACTTCTGACTGACCGACACTATAGATTAAAGAAAGCCCATTCTACAGCAGATATCCTAACTGTAATATCTGAACATATATACCATTCACTTGACAAAGTAGGGGAGGGAAGAGTGGTAGCCCTAGATATCTCTAAGGCTTTTGAAAGGGTATGACACAGTGGTCTTCTCAGGAGAATCAGATCATATGGTATCACTGGAAGAATAGATAATGTAATTAAATCCTTCTTAAGAGAAGAATACAGGTTGTGTTTGGCGGTCATGCATCTAAACAATATGATATAAATGCGGGAGTACCTTAGGGGTCTATCCTTGGACCTTTATCATTTCTAATATTCATAAATGACCCCTCTGAGATGGGTATATTTGCTGACAACACCACGCTCTGTGACAAGCACGATGGGAAAAACAAATGAACACATATCTAATGAAATGGCAGAAACATTAGAGAAATATGTAGTGGAATGGGAACAAAATGGATGGTCACATTCAATGCTGCCAAGACTAAGCTTGTTTCCTTCAAAAATTACAAGAAACCTTCTCTACCACCAATAGCAATGGCCCAAAACACATTACCTGAAAGTACTTCATTCAAACTCCTCGACTTAACATTCTCAGGGAACATGAGTTGGAACAGATACATTGAGAGCACTGCTAGAAAGCTACTTACGCCTAAAAGTATCCTGTACCTCTACCATTCGCCCATGTATGGAGTATTCTTGTCACATTTGGGCTGGTGCATCTGCTACTAGTCTCTCCCTTCTGGATAGGGTTCAGGTCCTAAAGTGTCATCTAATCTTCAGCCTTTGTCCCCTCTGCGAAATATTGCATCCCTCTGCCTGTTCTGCAAGTATTTTAATGGTGAATGCTCTGAAGAACTACAAGCACTGCTACCCCCTCGACATAAATACCCCCGACAAACCTGACAAGCAGCAAAGTCCAACCTCTACACAATAGAGATCTCTAGATTTAATAATAGTTTCTTCCTCATAACTGCTAGATTTTGGAACTCCTTTTCAGGTTCCTGCTTTCAGAACTGTACTGACATGCAGAAGTTCAAACGCAATATGACCAGATATCTTGCTGTTCATCTCCTTTCATAATGTCCCTGCAACTTATGTCCCCGATAGTAGCCCCCTACTTCAAAGTGGCATTGTGCCTTGTTTGGGGTAAAAGTTGAATAAAAATATATAAAATAAAAGATATACAATTAGGTTTTACTTTTTCGTCATTCTGTCCCTACCTCTTCAAAGTAATTGTCAGTAGAATTCATAGCGTTTTTAAAAAGTTTTTGAGAAGAAAACGATTAATGATTGTCCACAAGATCTATGTGCACTTATCTTGTTTACTAACAAAACAGGTCCTGGATATGACCTTAAACTATATCCGATTGTGAGGCTTTGAGGCTTGCGGGCTTTGAGGAGTGTGGGGCCACACTTTAATTGCCATTGCTCCCAGGTCAACCCTGACCCAGAGTGCTAGTACTCATAAGGGTCCCAACTATGGATTAAATAGAAACCGACGTTTAAAAAAAAACAAATAAATTTTATTCTATTAAAATATTTTTCTTCAAAATCACTGGATTCGACATTAAATAACCTGAAAAGGGTTGATATGCTGTAAAACAAAAACAACCAACAACAACCAATAACAAAAAAACGGAGTTGTTGCCTCAGCAGCACTACTATTATTTCCAAGTATGGTTACACTAGTATTATTACCCAGTATGATTTTACTAGTGTTATTATGCAGTATGATTTTACTAGTATTATTACGCAGTATGTTTTGACTAGTATGATTTAACTAGTATTATTACACTGTATGATTTCACTAGTATTATTACCTAGTATGATTTCACTAATAATGATAATACCCAGTATTCTTTCACTAGTATTATTACCCAGTAAGATTATGCAGTATGATTTTACTAGTATGATTACCCAGTATGATTTAACTAGAATTATTAACCAGTATGATTTAACTAGAATTATTAACCAGTATGTTTTGACTAGTATTATTACCCAGTGATTTAACTAGTATGGTAAACCAGTATGATTATATTAGTATGATTACCTAGTATGATGTCACTAGTATTATTACCCAGTATTATTTCACTAGTATGATTAACCAGTATGATTTCACTAGTATGATTACCCAGTATGATTTCACTAGTATTATTACTCAGTATTATTTCACCAGTATTATTTGACTAGTATGATTACCCCCCAACTTATGAGATCTGTCTAATATCATTGACAATAATAAACTAATTAATGCATATGCAAATAATGAAAAATTAATTTTTATTTGTCTTTTTATTTACAGATGTTTATTATTGAAAGTCTCCATTCCATTTGGACGAATAATGTTTTACTTTATGTGGACTACGAAAGTACAGTCAGATGTGGAAACATTTTTGTATGGATTTCGCTATTTAACAAAGTTAACAAAATTATACGAAGATAATCATACTTGCTCAACTAAATCAATATATGCCGATTACATACTGGAATGTGTTTTTTTTTCTATGAATCAAATTACGTTATAAATATGCAGTCACAATATAAGGATATGTTTGCACAATAAACGATGATTTACAGATTGCATAAAAACTGAATTCACCACCCTATGAAGTATGTGGAAGTTGTTTTACTACGAAACCGAATTCAGGAATTTATATGTAGCCGAACCCTGGGTAAAGACAATACATGTGTAAAGTGAGACAATATTATTGCATGACGAAATAACACTTAGAGATAATCTGTGAATTTATTTTGAGGAAAACGTGTATTCATATGAATACTTGACTTTTCTTACCAGCATGGAATCAAATTTAATAAACAAAATGCAGACTCATACTATGGAAAAGCCTGGTGAAAAGCCATATTCTTGTGAAGTATGTGGATATTCGTGTTCATTTAAATCAGCTTTACTTACACATGTGAGAACTCACACAGGGGAAAAACCATATTCCTGTGAATGTTGTGAACATTCGTTTTCTCAGAAATCAAGTTTAGTTAGTCATATGAAGGTACACAGTGGGGAAAAGCCATATTCTTGCAGCACATGTGGATATTCATGTTCTCGTAAAACAAATTTAAATATCCATATGAGGTCTCACACGAGGGAAAAGCCGTATTCTTGTAAAGTATGTGACTATTCTTGTTCTTATAAACCAAGTTTATTGAGACATATGCAGACACACAGTGGGGAAAAGCCACATTCCTGTAAAGTGTGTGGTCATTGTGTTTCCCAGAAATTTGATTTAGTTAAACATATGAGAACTCACACGGGGGAAAAACCACATTCCTGTAAAGTGTGTGAACATTCTTTTTCTCAGAAATCAGATTTAGTTCGACATATCAGAACTCACACAGGAGAAAAGCCATATTCATGTAAAAAATGTGAATATTCTTGTTCTCAGAAATCAAATTTAGAGATACACATGCTTACACATAGTGGAGAAAAACCACATTCTTGTAAAATATGTGAACATGCTTTTTCTCTAAAATCCAATTTAGTTAAACATATGAAAACTCACACTGAGGAAAAGCTATATTCTTGTGAAATGTGTGAATATTCTTGTCTAAAAAAAGCAAATTTAGTAAGGCATGCGAGAATTCACTTATGAATCTTGGGAATGGTCTTGTTCTACACACAAAGCAGTGTAACAAATAAGAGTTTGAATTATGTACTAGTCACCGTCAACGAGTGCCTAAGCTATTGCTTATAAGGACTTAAAACAATCTGACATGACAATACTTTCCCCTACAAGTAAACCTTAACTAATTATTCAATACTATTTGCAAGAATTTACTTAATAGTTTTGGGAATAGTCATCTATACTATAAAAGCGAAAATGTGTGTTAGTGTGTCTTTTGTGTATATCTGGCAAAGGTTTTTGGACAGGAGGGGGGGTCACTAATTCTTAGAACTTTTTATATACTTCCTAGATTATAATAACTCCGATTTACAAAAGGAGATCACATCTGTCTTTTATTTGAGCGACTTTTACATGCTATTTTCGCAATATTTCTTACTCTCCGCGTGTTTGTTTGGCTTTTCAGTACAAAAACGAAACTGAATCCGTAACAAAGGCGTTTACCTGGCAGTCATGCGAGTAGGTCCAGAAAAGCAATCAGTTTTGATCAATGCGGGGGAAACTCCTCATATCAGACAATTGCTATTCATTTGGATGCTCCCCTTTTATGGGGAGATGGTTTTCCCCAACATCTTGAGGAAACTGGCTTGCAGCCAAAGTTAAGTGCGGGATTTCATTTCCCTATGGTGTGATGCTTGACCTCATTAAATTCACGCACCTGTCGCTTAACTTTTTAATCATTTAATTTCATCCATTCTCACTTCCGCTTCCCTCATAGTGTCGAGATAAGTTATCATGCTTTTTTTCTGCCTTCGCCTCAAGGCTTCGGGTTCCAGCCTACCTTCCTACCAAAACTTTTTTCTTTTACACCTCCAAATACCTGGACAATGCCGAACACCCCTGGCAGTGTTAAATACACAAAAAGATACACGTTTTAACTGACTAATATGAAGAATGGTTAACATTTTCAGAGTGATGGTACTTCAGTTGGATACTCCACCAGACCAGATAAATTCTTATCATGGACCCCTTATGACAAAGCGACTAAATGAAAGATATAAAGAAAAATGAAAACGTGTCAAAAAACCGTATTTTTGTAAATATATGAATGTTCATGTTTTCATAAATTAATTTAGTGAGACAATTCATAAGAATATTTTCTTAAGATAACCTAACAATCGAGTTACAATTCATGAGAAAGTATACATATCAGCTTTAATAAACACAAATATATCCTCATACATTTAACTTATAGCAAGATGAAATGTCCCCAAACTGAATTAGCAAATAATCAATTGAAGAGAAACTATTAAAAGCTCACTAACATTCAAGTTATCAAGCAATATTAATCTTAGTGATTTTTTTTTATTTTGTGTAAACAAAAACACGTATACTTACATTTTATTTTAAATATTAAAAACACATTAGTTTTATTAGAAAATAACACATCGTAGATATTAACAAGTAAAATTATTTATAAATATTTTTATATATCACAAAAATTTCACAACTCCTTGTTAATGAAAACAATATAACCCTAAGAAAAATTGATATATGAACTAACGATATTATAATTGAATTAAGCTTATTTATCCAATAGTGTCACCAAGAAATAAGATAATTGTAAAAATGATTTTGTGATTTAAATTATAAAAGCAAAATGTAGAAAACAATGCTGCGAAATTTTAAAAGAATACACGAGTAAATCTCAGTTCGAAAATCTTTACATAATCCTGAAAATAAAAGAAATGGGAAAAAACGGAAATCCTACCTTACAGCTAAAACTAGTGTTAATAAATGGGTAATTTCTACTAATGATGTTTTTGGAAAAGTGTAGATGGAGAGACCGGCTATAAATAGATAAGACTTGCTAACTATCCATGATTTGCAAATTTTATTTTCAAACTTAATTAAAGTTCTGGAAAAGGCAGTTTGTACTGAAATTTTTTAACAAACCTTTTTTTTAAAGTTGTAATATGTCTTCTTACAAAAATATCCATAGAGAGCTTGATACTTAATAAACACTATCCTCGAGTTTATAAGTTTGTCAGGAAAGCTTGGCTTGAGGATACTTCTGCTGAAAGTAAACCAGACAAAATATTCAAAATTATAAAGTAGCTGCAGCACAAATAAGGCCTCGAACTTAGTGTTTACAAGAAATGATGTTACCTCAAGTATCAGCATGAAGCTGGCTTCTCCATCAGATGAATTCGTGTCCTGGAACCGAGTAAGACGAATCGACCACAATTAAGGTATAGTATAACATTAAAATAGTCAATTGGTCGGAGTGAAATAATCTTCACACTTTCTTTACTTTGTGTTTGAGAGATAAAGGTGAACTTTAATGAGATATTCAGATGTGAGAATTCTACTATTGACTTGTTTTTTAGAACTGTAAATAGAGATTATGGCAATAAATAGAGCAGCTTTGCATCCTCCATTATCTTCCAAATTGTATTTATGAGCTGTAATAAAAGTGTCGCAGTAGGCAGTTTGTACTGATTGAACAAGTTTTATGTTTTGTATTCAAAATAGTTTTATTATTGCTTCTCACACGTCAATGTTTTTTATATAACAATTTAATTACAAAATCACAGAATAAGAAACCATGATATATGCCCATCCAAAGGAGGTAACTTCACAATAACAAAAAAAACAATACAATAACAAAACCCCTTTTTTCTTAGAGTCGTCCCCTCCTTACATCGTGTTTTTTTAAACAAAAATACGCATGGCATAGCTATCGAACCTCTGTTTCATAAAACACTTTTTTCACTAGTATTAATAATTAGCATAAAAATATGAACAATTGAGTCATAGAAAACTTTTTACAAATACCTAATTGACTCCTGATGATTGAACCTTTATGATTTACAGACCCGCCCTAAAACAAACGGTTATTTTTCCTTGGTAGGAAAAGAATTATGTTCTCAACACCCAAAGAAGGTCACAGGTTGCAGCGACTGAAACGTTGTGCCAAGATGAGAATAATAGTCCGATTAATCAACATAACACAAGCAATCATTCTCCTTGTTTTCTTTGTGAGTAAAAAACTCGATTTTATTATAATTTTAAAGATCCATTTAGAACTTATTCTTTTATGAAATGTTCTTTTACTGCTGACAAATAGTCAAATATTTCAGAACGTAAACATGCCAGCACGTTTTGAAAATAAAGTAGATTACATGCAATGTTTTTTTTTGTTTTGTTTTTTTACTAAAGCCATGTTTGATAACCACTTATTAACACACAGTACATAAAGTGTCTTTTGAAATCTATGGTATTTTTGGTCTGTTGTTTGGCGTGTACAATGTTTTTAAAGGTTGAAAATTTTCATACAATTATTAATTGATCATTTCCTAAACACATTATCAAGAGAGACAAAGAGAATCTTAAAATTATGACATTAAATGATCAATATTGGCAGCAGCTACTTAATAATGATAACGCAGGAAGAGTAGAAGTTGCATTAATTTGAGAGTATATTTTTGCAAAACATATTTAACAGTTTTTGCAAAACACTTCATTTCTGTAACTATAAAAAATAGTGTTTGCCTCACACACGTTTGAAATAAAATATTCTTATTACTATGTGCCACAATGTAAAATGCTGTTTTTTCTTCGTCAAATGTCAGACATGACTTTCTGGTGGATATCACATCGACTGACAATACTTCTTTCTATAATACTTATAATATTTCCATGTAAGACTTATTTGATGCTTCATGCGTTTTGTAATTTTATTTTTAATTATGTTTTCCAACAATTTTATTTCAATAAGATAGTCATGAAATTATTCTATCTGCGAATAATTTTGTTTAGATTCATTTATCTTTTTAATGCTTATTCTTTTTCATTATGAATTGTTTTATTGACTTGAACAAAACATTTTATTGTAAACATTAAAATATCACATAATTATTTATTCATATTTTTTCATTATGAATTGTTTTATTGACTTGAACAAACATTTAATCTTAAACATTAAAATATCACATAAATATTTATTCATATTTTTTCATTATGAATTGTTTTATTGACTTGAACAAACATTTAATTTTAAACATTAAAATATCACATCTAAATATTTATTCATATTTTTTCATTATGAATTGTTTTATTGACTTGAACAAACATTTAATTTTAAACATTAAAATATCACATAATTATTTATTCATTCTTTTTCATTATGAATTGTTTTATTGACTTGAACAAACATTTAATCTTAAACATTAAAATATCACATCTAAATATTTATTCATATTTTTTCATTATGAATTGTTTTATTGACTTGAACAAACATTTAATTTTAAATATTAAAATATCACATAATTATTTATTCATTCTTTTTCATTATGAATTGTTTTATTGACTTGAACAAACATTTAATCTTAAACATTAAAATATCACATAAATATTTATTCATATTTTTTCATTATGAATTGTTTTATTGACCTGAACAAACATTTAATCTTAAACATTAAAATATCACATAATTATTTATTCATTCTTTTTCATTATGAATTGTTTTATTGACTTGAACAAACATTTAATCTTAAACATTAAAATATCACATAAATATTTATTCATATTTTTTCATTATGAATTGTTTTATTGACTTGAACAAACATTTAATCTTAAACATTAAAATATCACATAATTATTTATTCATTTTTTTTCATTATGAATTGTTTTATTGACTTGAACAAACATTTAATTTTAAATATTAAAATATCACATAAATATTTATTCATTCTTTTTTATTATGAATTGTTTTATTGACTTGAACAAACATTTAATTTTAAACATTAAAATATCACATAATTATTTATTCATTCTTTTTCATTATGAATTGTTTTATTGACTTGAACAAACATTTAATTTTAAACATTAAAATATCACATAATTATTTATTCATTCTTTTTCATTATGAATTGTTTTATTGACTTGAACAGACATTTAATTTTAAACATTAAAATATCACATAAATATTTATTCATTTTTTTCATTATGAATTGTTTTATTGACTTGAACAAACATTTAATTTTAAACATTAAAATATCACATAATTATTTATTCATTCTTTTTCATTATGAATTGTTTTATTGACTTGAACAAACATTTAATTTTAAACATTAAAATATCACATAAATATTTATTCATATTTTTTGATTATGAATTGTTTTATTGACTTGAACAAACATTTAATTGTAAACATTAAAATATCACATCTAAATATTTATTCATTTAAATAGTTTTTTTCTCAGGTTTCATATGCAACATATTTTAACCGGTATCACTTTTTATAAACTTCACTATTTATCTCTAACAAAGTCTACGATTTTTGTATCGGGTGATTTTACACGATTTAATAAAATAAAATGGATATTGAAGTGTATCTTACTATAATTTCACTTTTTGTTGGCGGATATATTTCAATAACACAACATATTTAGATTTATTATTTACTAGCCTGGTTGACGGGGAGTTTGTTGTGTGTTGAATAAAAAAAAGTAGTAGTAGGCAGAACTAACCTATGCCGCAAAGGATGAAAAGAACATGACAAAAAAGAAGACAGTGATTTCAATGAGTTGGTAATTAACTTTTGCCCAGGGAGAAGATATTGGCATAATGACAAAATAAAAAAAGAAAGAGAGGTGAGATCGAACTCAAAAACGTAGGCTAATTAGTCTTCCTTGCTAACCATTAGGCCAAAGAGGACTGTGAATTCAATGAGTTGGTAATAAACTTAAGAATCATAGGAGTCATCACGCATGCACAGAAATGAAAGTTGCTTTTAAACCTGACTGAGAGCCAGTTAAGCTTCCTGCTTTCTGGCGTGGTATTTATTTGCTTCCCCATCAATGCAAATTAGACACAAGGTTTTTTATGTGGGGGGGGGGAGAAACCAGCTCGCCCCTCCCTCCCCCCCCCAAAAAAAAGGGGGAACTCTGGCAGTATCCTAATAAATAGTAATTCAAGGACTAATTAACTTTAATGAAGCATCAATCTCAGACCAAAGGGCAAGAATGTTTTGCCACTTTTTCAAACAAAAAAGCCAGATAAACAGCTGAGACAACGCCAAGGTGGATATTTTGTTTAACTCGATCAAGAAAAAAAAAGGAAAGAAAGGATATCCGTTTACAAATACGAGATATTACGATCTGGAAAATATGCAATGCAAAAAACCTTTGGCGGACACACAAACGCTTGCACCTATTTTGCCTTTTATATATATATATATATATATATATATATATATATATATATATATATATATATATATACTAGCAGGGGTGCCCAGAGTGTTTGGAGGTATAGAGGAATGAAACAATTCTTAGTAAGCAGGAAGATTCGAACCCGTGACGTGAAGGCAGAACACCTGAGATCTTATCACTGCGCTATGATGACAAAGGAAGTCGAAAAGTGTTCAAATTTAGCGACGTCAATCAAAAGCTGATAATTAGGTCAGGAGTCGGCGAAGAAATGGAATGAATCCTGTGATATTTATTTTCTTCACCACGAGGTCGTTCCCAACTCCGAAGTGTCCAAATGAATAGCAATTGTCTGATATGAGGGGTTTTCCACAGAATGATCCAAACTAATTGCTTTGTGGACGTCCCTACCACAAAGCGAGAAAACTGCCTTCGCTTTTGTTAGTTTTGCTTTGTTTATATGGAAAACCTGAACAAACACGCACAACCACGGGATAGCATGAATTTTATAAAATAAAGACACGACCTCCTTTCGTAAATCAGAGATAATATAACTTAGGGAGTATATAAAAAGTTATAAGAATTAGTGACCTTGAGCCCCCCTAAAAAAAAAAGCCTTTGCTGGACAAACAAACAAAAAATGCACATACACACATATTTCCCCTTTTATATTATAGACTAGCGGGGTTGCCCAGTGTGTTTGGAAGTGTGTGAGAAAAAAAAAGGTGTTAGTAGGCAGGCAGGCAGACTCGAACCTGTGATGCAAAGGCAGAAAAGAAAGTGAAAGAAAACCTGATATCTTACCGCTATGCTATGACGCCACAGGAAGATAAAAGCGTTCAAATTTATCGATGTCAATTAAAAAGTTGTCAACACAATGATAATTATGTTAAGAATCATAGGAGTCGGCAAAGAAATGAAAGTGGCTTGTAAACCTGGCCTGGGGCCAGTCAAATTTTCGATTTCTCTTGTAGTATTTATTTTCTTCGCCATGCGGCCGTTCCCCTGAAAAAGCAGCGTCCAAATGAATAGCAATTGTCTGATATGAAGGGTTTCCCCGACATTGATCAAAGCTAATTGACTTCAAGATGCCCCAGCACGAAAGACCAGGCACTGCACCTTCACTCTGATTAGGTTTGTTTTATTTATACAAAAAAGACCAACAAAACCACAAAAGGACGGAATAGAGGGAATTTTTTAAAAGTCGATGTAAGTAAATGTAGATATGACGTCCGTTTGCAAATCGTAGATATTATAATCTATGGAGCATATAAAATGTTCTAAAAAATTATAACACTCTCAAGACCGCCCCCCAGAAAAAAAGAACATACAAAAACGTGCGTGCCACTTTTGCCTTTTATGTATTTTTATAGACTAGCCTGGGTGCCTGGCGTTGCCCAGGTGTTTGGAAGTGTAAATTGAGCTAAAAAAGAAAGTGGTAGTAGGCAGACAGGCTTGAACCTGTACCACAAAGTAGAAAAAGCATGTGAAAAAAAAGTGACGTCTTTGCCATTGCATCCATCGCCAAACTGGAAGTGGCGTAGGTTTAAATTAAGGCTAGTCAATCAAAAAGAGGGGATGACTTTTGAAAATATCGGCAAAAAAAAGCGATCCTTCCTTGTAAAAACGTGCCCAGTTGAAGGTGAAAGAATGAATGTTTTTAATCAATTTTTCGATATTTGTTGAAGACGATACTGATCTCGTGAAAATCCGTCGCCTCTGTCCAAAGTTTTAGGCAGACATACATACATACATACATACATACATACATACATACATACATACATTTAAACAGACAGGTGAGATTTATACTATAGAAGATAAATGTAATCAAAAAATATATCAAAAGAATAAATTAACCTGATACTCTAACATTTATTTTTGAAACTATAATCATTATTTTCTATTGTTTTTTATTCTTACAGTAATTTATTTAAATTTAATTTAATTTAGCTCAACATCTAGATGAATAGATTTTCTTTACTTACGTAGAACATAAATTTTAGTGTTTTTATAATTATATTTTTTATAATTATATTTTTTATAATTATATTTTTTAATTACCTAAATTACTTACGATGAAATGGGTTCTTTTCTATTTTTTTTTTTTTTTAGGATTAGTGCACTTGTAGGTGTATCAGAATTTTGAGGGAATAACACAAAACTGCGAATAAAATATAAAAAAACTCGTAATTTCTCTTTTAAAAGTGGGTTGTTTATTTTCTTTATGGATTATACTTCCAAAATAAACTATTAAAGTTGTTTAAAAAATAATAGAAAAAAAAAACAGCGTTTACAAAGTGCCTCCGTGCGTTCAGGCAACCATTTTTTTTTTACGTAATGAAATCAATTGAATTTTACGAGTTACATATTTTTCAATTTTTAAACTTTAAAAATCTATCAAAATTTTTCTATTGATTTAATTTTTACAATATTTTCAGGGTCAATATGAAATTTTATGCTCTTTCTAATAAACCTCATATTATATATTAGACAAACGTTTTTTTTTAATTCACCCCCCCATTTTGAAATGTCTATTTAAATTTAAACAATTAATTTATGTACCAAAGTTTTATATATCACAAATTGAAGATAAAAGATCAATAAATAAAATATTCAAATTTAAAACAAAAAAAGAAGTGGTTTTTGGAAATTTACCTGTAAAGTCTGAAGTAAAACCTTTTTTTTTAAAAAAACACGTTGATTTCTTTTTTTTTTTAATTGGAAGCCTATGTCTTGCTTATATTGTCCAGTAAGTAATGGACGCTAACGACAATTTTTTTCTATTTCATTCAATGCTTTTTTTTTTTTAGATATTTTAAAACAAATTTCACTTGATAAAGAAAAATGAAAATATAATAAATCAAAAATTGATGTATTTCTTTGAGAAAAAAAATTCATCAAGTTTTTTTTTTTTTTTTAAAGGCAAAATCGTATAAGTAAAATTTGACTATTTTTAAACTATGGGAACACATATTTCTTCTGGCAAAAGGCTACACGACTAGCGCGATCGTGTGGTTTTACTGCCTATATATATATATATATATATATATATATATATATGTATATATATGACAAATAAATGTCATTACAGGCAAGGTAAGTTACTCTTCTACCTAACTGGATAAGTTGTTAGTGTTTTTATTTAATGCAAAATGTTTATTCAGTTCGAAAAATGAGTAATGTTGAAAGCTGCCGGCAAACAAGAAAAATGGCGGTGATGTCTTTGAAGACTTGATAATCACTTCAAAATAAGAAATAAGACAAAATGGTAGTAGAAACCCACTCAATAAATGGCACTGTAACATTTACTGGGTGGGTTTCTATCATCATTTATTTTATTTCTTATTTTGAAGTGATTATCAAGTCTTCAAAGACATTGCCGCCATTTTTCTTGTTCACCAGCAGTCTTCAACATTATTCGTTTTTCAGATCGAATAAACATTTTGCATTAAATAAAAACACTGAAAGTGTTTATGAATTTTTGGTACCGCGCTATTTTTAAATAGTTTTTTCAGGTTTAATTCGTTTCCCGATATCTTTTTTTAATTAAATTGTATGATGGAAGCACAAAACAAAACATCCTCCCCATGTTAAGAATGGCTTTCGAAATAATAATGTTATTATTTCAGTGCGTTACAAAAACTACAGAAGTACCACATGAAAAACGTATCCAGTTAGATAGAAAAGTAACTTATCTTGCTTTTGATAACATTTATTTGTTATATATTTGTTTTTTACTTTTCAAATCTTTGATAATATGTGTTTTCTGGGGGGGGGGTCGTAATAACACAAAAAGTGTTAAAACTAAAGTATTTTTTAAAATATATGGTTTCGTTTTTCGTGTCTTGACTTTGTGATCAAGTTTATTTTTTTAAACAAGAGTAAACAAGTCCAAATAATTTTTTTTTTAAATATGGCGGTGTGTAGTCACTTTTAAAAACAATATCTCCTGGTCATAAAATGTATTTTCAATCGATATTTATGCAATAATGGACCAGTTTTCCTACTTAGCAAAAATGGATGTGCTTTCTGGGAACGAGGTTTCTGAGGACGAGATTTCTGGGCACCCATCTTACTCATAGAAGTCAGTTAATAAAAAGTTCTTGTTCTCTACACACGTGCCTAGTTATTTCTTCTCCTGCCATTTTCAAAATGTGTAACCTTCACAAGAGAATTAAGAATTGTGTCCAAAGGAACTCCGATAACTTATTGCAAAAAGATCATGAAATTTGCCAACCGTTCGTTGTATTGATTTTCGTCAGAAATCTGTTGTTCTTACGATATTCAAATAATTGTTTAGTAATCTTTTGATACATATGGCTTTATTTTTACAATTTTAGACGTAAGGGAAAACAAGACATATTCAGTTAATTATGAAGACAACGAAAGGCAGTCTCATTTCAACATTTAATAAACAACTTTATTTGTTATCTTCGTTAGTTGCAGTAGTAGAAGAGACAAACGGGTTAGTAGATGGAAGTGTTTTTGTGTAAAGATAGATTTAATATATTGCCGGTGTGTTGAGAAGAAAATAGTTCTGTGAACATGTATTTATAGCTAGTAGTCGTCGGGACGAAGGAAGCCAGTTTAAGGAGAAAGAAAGGAAAGTGTATTTAAGTGTTGTAGTGTGTGTAGGGTGTGTATCGACAAGAGCAATTCTTTAGATAAAGAATGTTCGTTTTGGTATGAAAATAAATACAAGTTTGAAAAGAGCCATTTTAGTTTGTTGTTGTTGTTGTTGTACTCACGTTCAGCCTGGGGACAAAACCCCAGGTTAATGCCTGCTGCCAGCTGAAGCCAGGAGGAAAGAGAGTAAGAGAGAGAGCGTGTTCCTGGTTTTTACATTTTATATAGTGTCACGTGATTGAGAGCTGGCTTGTGATTGGACAAGCCAGGGAGAAAATGAATTTCAATCTCGAGCCACGAGAATTAGTTCCTGCCTGTGATTGTAACGAGGTTCGGTGCTACACATAGCATTGAAGACAAAATTTATTGGCAGTTATTTTAAATCTTGCCATATAATCGGCACAATCGTTGTTACTTTGTCATAACCTTTATATCATCAAAGTAGTAAGCCTACACTGTACTTTTTAAGAAGTTTCTTAAATTCAATTTGCTGTTCTGTCATTATTTTTGTTTTGCAATGTTTACTGGTTGTGCATGGGACTTTTTAGGAAATCCCTTTGTGATTAAATGCTTTTAAAATTGGCACAGCCACGCTAAATGTTATCTATCTTTAGCGCAAACTGTCGAAAGATAAACATCTTATTTTCTCAAAAATAATTGATTAAAAATAATTGAGTTTTCAATGATAAGAAATCAACTTCTTTAAGTTTATGTTGAATATTACCGGATAGATAGACTTATAAATGTAGCAATAAAAATGGGAATTTATTGCAAAACTAAGTATAATCTGTCGTCTCGACCTGATCGTACATCAGAAATATAATTAACAGCTTTTATTATTGTCAAAAGTATAATGAGGAAATTCTTAAAATCTCATGTTTTCATTATAGGCACCGCCAAAAATGGCCGAAAAATCAAGTTGTTGTTGTTTTTTAAAACGAAATTACATTTATTTCTGAGTAACTTTTTTTTCCAGAAAGATAAAACACTGAATTTTATCATATAGTAAGCAGAATAACTTTTTCTACTATTTTTAATTAAATTTTAAATGTTACATTTTCCCCAAAAGTTAACAATTGGCGGTTTTTGAAAGAATTAATTTGTTTATTTCTTATCTAAGACTTAGGGTGATTTTCTATGAGAATATGCAAAAATATTATAATATAAGTACCTGAATTTTAAGTAGTTCCACTTATTCATATAGGCAACCAGTTACTTCGAGTCGATTTGATTACTGTTTACATTTGTACTTGATAAAAAGCAAACTACAGAAGACGAAACAGCAAAAAAAAAACTTATTTTTCAGTGACGAAAATTTCAATGTATTATTAACGTTGAGGCTGACCAGTACCAAATGAGTGACCATTTGTATGAGTTTGGTTTTTAATGTGTATCTGTGTGGGGGCCAGGCTCTCCAAAATGGGGAGGGGGGGCAATTTAAAGCAGAATAAAAAAATTATTTCAGCACGTTTGGTCCACCGTAGTCGAAAGGCGGCAAACGTTCCCAAACTTGATCGACAATATAATGATATTTTTAACACAAAGGGCACAATATTTATCGAATTTTTTTTGTATCGATTCTTCAAAGCATGCCCTGTTTAATAATGATCATGCATTATTCGGCTCGCTAAAAAGAAATTGTTAATTTATTTATCAAATATTTTAAAATGGCTTTTTTCGTATAAATATTAAAAACATTTTTTTTGTTTTACTTAACTTAAATTAATTATTTTACTTAACATATTCACCGAATTTCACACTTCAAAACTCAAAAGCGGGATAATTAAACACAATCGAAGTTCTGATATTCAGACATCAAAATAAGGTATGCAAACAAGTTTTTTTTTAAAATCTATAATCCCGTCACTTACAACAACAATGTTTTGTTCAGTTTCAGATGATTATTTTAAGCATATTTGGAATCTCCTCTAAACAATGGGGGGTTTTGTAAGCAATATATATATATATATATATATATATATATATATATATATATATATATATATATATATATATATTGTTTATGAAAAATTAGTACACTGTTGTAAAGTTCATTCTTTTCTTAATAATCGCTGAAAATTTCGTATTGATTGGATAATTACCTGATTTTTGGTAGATTTTTAATAGAGGGTCCGTCAAAAAGTACTTACCTGCCCCCCCCTGGTTTTGGCGGTGCTTATTTCATTAAGTTCTGTAAAAATATAATTCGATATAATATTTAAAATTTATTTATTACTGAGCAAATGTTGAAAACATTATTTAAATTGGATAAGGCTTTGATTTTCAAATGTTATTTTAATAGAGAATATTGTATTTCATTCAATTTGATTCAACTTGAAATAAAGCACTGCGATCATAAAAAGCTATCTAATAGAAAATCAGTTTTTAAATATAAAAGTAAAAACAATTTGAAATGGAAAATGTATGCACAAACAAACGCTTGAATGAACTCCTAATTCATTTACCTGGCACGATGATATAGTTAGATTCATAATCGAACTTTAATATTAATACAAATTAATCTATTCCATAATTTTTTTAAAAAGATTATTGTCTTTGATTATTTGAAGAATCCAGCAGAATCAGTTCTTACGTTTTACTAAGTAACTTTGTTTTTCTAATAATTATTATCTCTAATTGTTTTTCTAATTATTATCTCTAATAGTTCTTTCTAATTATTATCTCTTATTAATTGTTTTTCTAATTGTCATCTCTAATTGTTTTTTCTAATAATTATCTCTAATTGTTTTTCTAATTATTATCTCTTATTAATTGTTTTTTTCTAATTATTATCTCTAATTGTTTTTCTACTTATTATTTCTAATTGTTTTTCTAATTATTATTTCTAATGTTTTTTTCTAATTATTATCTCTAATTTTTCTAATTATTATTTCTAATTATTTTTTCTAATTATTATTTCTAATTGTTTTTTCTAATTATTATCTCTAATTGTTTTTCTAATTATTATTTCTAATTGTTTTTTCTAATTATTATTTCTTATATTTTTTCTAATTATTATTTCTAATTGTTTTTTCTAATTATTATTTCTAATTGTTTTTCTAATTGTTTTTTCTAATTATTATCTCTAATTAATTGTTTTTTTCTAATTATTATTTCTAATTGTTTTTTTTCTAATTATTACCTCTAATTGTTTTTTCTAATTATTATTTCTAATTGTTTTTCTAATTATTACCTCTAATAGTTGTTCTAATTATTATCTCTAATTGTTTTTTCTAATTATTATTTCTAATTGTTTTTCTAATTATTATCTCTAATTGTTTTTCTAATTATTACCTCTAATAGTTGTTCTAATTATTATCTCTAATTAATTGTTTTTTTCTAATTATTATTTCTAATTGTTTTTTTTTCTAATTATTACCTCTAATTGTTTTTTCTTATTATTATTTCTAATTGTTTTTCTAATTATTATTTCTAATAGTTTTTCTAATTATTATCTCTAATTGTTTTTTCTAATTATTATTTCTAATTATTATTTCTAATTGTTTTTTCTAATTATTATTTCTAATTGTTTTTTCTAATTATTATTTCTAATTTTCTTTCTAATTATTATTTCTAATTTTTTTTTCTAATTATTATTTCTAATTGTTTTTTCTAATTATTATCTCTAATTGTTTTTCTAATTATTACCTCTAATAGTTGTTCTAATTATTATCTCTAATTAATTGTTTTTTTCTAATTATTATTTCTAATTGTTTTTTTTCTAATTATTACCTCTAATTGTTTTTTCTAATTATTATTTCTAATTGTTTTTCTAATTATTATCTCTAATTGTTTTTTCTAATTATTATTTCTAATTGTTTTTTCTTATTATTATTTCTAATTGTTTTTTCTAATTATTATTTCTAATTGTTTTTTCTAATTATTATTTCTAATTTTTTTTCTAATTATTACCTCTAATTGTTTTTTCTAATTATTATTTCTAATTGTTTTTTCTAATTATTATTTCTAATTGTTTTTTCTAATTATTATTTCTAATTGTTTTTTCTAATTATTATTTCTAATTGTTTTTCTAATTATTATCTCTAATTGTTTTTCTAATTATTATCTCTAATTGTTTTTCTAATTATTATCTCTAATTGTTTTTTTCTAATTATTATCTCTAATTGTTTTTCTAATTATTATTTGTAATTGTTTTTTCTAATTATTATCTCTAATTGTTTTTCTAATTATTATCTCTAATTGTTTTTCTAATTATTACCTCTAATTGTTTTTTCTAATTATCATCTCTAATTGTTTTTTCTAATTATTATCTTTAATTGTTTTTTAATTATTATCTCCAATTGTTTTTTCTAATTATTATCTCTAATTGTTTTTCTAATTATTATCTCTAATTGTTATTTCTAATTATTATCTCTAATAGTTGTTCTAATTATTATCTCTTATTAATTGTTTTTTTCTAATTATTATCTCTAATTGTTTTTTCTAATTATTATCTCTAATTGTTTTTTCTAATTATCATTTCTAATTGTTTTTTCTAATTATCATTTCTAATTGTTTTTTCTAATTATCATTTCTAATTGTTTTTTCTAATTATCATTTCTAATTGTTTTTTCTAATTATCATTTCTAATAGTTTTTTCTAATTATTATCTCTAATTGTTTTTCTAATTATTATCGCCAATTGTTTTTTCTAATTAGTATCTCTAATTGTTTTTCTAATTATTATCTCTAATTGTTTTTCTAATTATTATCTCTAATTGTTTTTTTCTAATTATTATTTCTAATTGTTTTTCTAATTGTTTTTTCTAATTGTTTTTTCTAATTATTATCTCTAATTGTTTTTCTAATTATTATCTCTAATTGTTTTTCTAATTATTACCTCTAATTGTTTTTTCTAATTATCATCTCTAATTGTTTTTTCTAATTATTATCTTTAATTGTTTTTTAATTATTATCTCCAATTGTTTTTTCTAATTATTATCTCTAATTGTTTTTCTAATTATTATCTCTAATTGTTATTTCTAATTATTATCTCTAATAGTTGTTCTAATTATTATCTCTTATTAATTGTTTTTTTCTAATTATTATCTCTAATTGTTTTTACTAATTATTATCTCTAATTGTTTTTCTAATTATCATTTCTAATTGTTTTTTCTAATTATCATTTCTAATTGTTTTTTCTAATTATCATTTCTAATTGTTTTTTCTAATTATCATTTCTAATTGTTTTTTCTAATTATCATTTCTAATAGTTTTTTCTAATTATTATCTCTAATTGTTTTTCTAATTATTATCGCCAATTGTTTTTTCTAATTAGTATCTCTAATTGTTTTTCTAATTATTATCTCTAATTGTATCTTCTAATTATCATTTCTAATTGTTTTTTCTAATTACTATCTCTAGTTGTTTTTCTAATTATTATCTCTAATTATTTGTTCTAATTATTATCTCTAATTGTTTTTTCTTATTATTATCTCTAGTTGTTTTTCTAATTATTATCTCTAATTGTTTTTTCTAATTATTATTTCTAATTGTTTTTTCTAATTATCATCTCTAATAGTTTTTTCTAATTATTATCTCTAGTTGTTTTTCTAATTATTATCTCTTATTAATTTTTTTTCTAAATTCGTTCAGTTTACATAATTTAAATATCAATATTGCGATCATTTCATCATCAAGTGAGACATTATTGAATCATTGCCATATCTTACGTTGAATGTAGACAATACGTTTCTGTGGCATTGCTAGCAGTATCAGAATTTTTGTAGGAATTTTTGACACCCCTAACACGAAACTGCGAATACAATATAAAAATCTCGTAATTTCTCTGTTAAAAGTGGGTTATTTATTTTCTTTATGGATTATACTTCCAAAATAAACTATTACAGTTGTTTTAAAAGTAATAAAAATATTTTTATTTTTTTTTTAAAACAGTAATGAATTTTCCGAACTCAATATTTTTCAATTTTTAAACTCAATATTTTTAAATTTTTAAATTTTAAAAATCTATCAAAATTTTTCTATTGATTCTATTTTTACGATATTTTCAGGGTCAATGTGAAATTTTATATTCTTTCCAATAAACCGAATATAATATTTTAGACAAACGTTTTTTTTAAATTCACGCCCCCCCATTTTCACGCCCCCCCATTTTCACGCCCCCCCCATTTTGAAATGTCTATTAAAAAGTAAATAATTAATTTATGTTTAATAGGTTTATATATCACAAATTGAAGAGAAAAGGTCAATAAATAATATATTCAAATTTAAAACAAAAAAAAAAATCAGTTTTTTAGAAATTTACCTGTAAAGTCCGAAGTTTAAAACCTTATTTTATAAGAACACATTTTTTCTTTTTGTCTTTTTTTTTTTTTTTTAATGAAACCTTGGTCCTTGCTCCTTTAATTGAAAAAAAAATTAGGGCTTGAATTACATTTTTCGAGGAGTTATAAGCTTAGAAAGATAGGGGGTCGAATAATTTACGCCTCTCATTTTGAAATGTCTATTAAAAAGTAAATAATTAATTTATGTTTAATAGGTTTATATATCACAAATTGAAGAGAAAAGGTCAATAAATAATATATTCAAATTTAAAACAAAAAAAAAATCAGTTTTTTAGAAATTTACCTGTAAAGTCCGAAGTTTAAAACCTTTTTAAAAAAAAAAAAACACATTGTTTTGTTTTGTTTTTTTTTTTAAATAAAACCTTGGTCCTTACTCCTTTAATTGAAAAAAAAAATTAGGGCTTGAATTACATTTTTCGAGGAGTTATAAGCTTGGAAAGATGGGGTGGAATTATTCACTATTTTCACGAAATTTCTGACACTGCTATGGCATTGCTGGAAAGATTTTTCTCTAAAATGAAACTTATAAAAAAAATACCTCCGGTCAACCAGGAACCAGACGAAATTCTCGTATCTGATACATGGTTGACAACCAGCTGATAAGCAAACAGATTTTACCGATGTGATTGACCAGTTTGTCACATTGAAAACAAGACAACAATCATTCTAAGAACGTAGTGGATAGACGCGTTGAATAGACAGTTTCAGGTAAGCGTTATCAGAGGACAGCAGTTTCAAAGCAGGTCAAATGGTAATGTTTGTGAGGATAGCTTCCGATTACCTTTGAAAGTTGTGTTTTGTATCTTAACAATTACCATAACTCCAATTGACACTACAAGTAAAAAATACAGAAATGTAGACAAAGGCTAAAAAGTTAATTATAATAATGAAATAACTGATACATTTAGGATAGCTTCGTTGAGTTTATAAAGATTTCTCCCATAATCAAATATATGCACAAAGTCTCCTATAACGATTGTCATTATTTTATGTACAAAATACTATTTAAAGAAACAATTTTATGTCAACCGCACTCAATAATGTTTATGGTTGACTATGAACTGAAATGCAACATCGTTAAAAAACTGTATAAGTTGGTTGGGGGATGAGACAACATGCTGTTCAAGAATTTAAAGATGTTTTGCTTGATTGAATGTAATATTATTTGTATGTTGAAGAAACGCTGTGGGTGAATTGCTGACATGCATAGCATATTAAAATTTTGCTATAAAGTTTGTAATTGCCAAGGTTAAAAGAGGGAAGCGACTTTATAATAAGTATTGGAAAAATGAATGACCGATGCTCAAAATGTACAAAAAATTTGACCTCTCCCATTTACTTAAAAATTCACCAAAAATCAGGAAATTAACTAATTTTAATAACATTTTCAGTATTTATCAAATTATGATCACGGAATATCACGAACCTATTAGTTTTATTTAAATCTTAGTCGAAATCTAGTATTTTGTTTAAAGAAAAGACACCTTTACTAAAGTTATGGTTTTCAGTAGTAAAAAATGAATGAATTTATTTTTGCTTTTTATGAAAATAAAGCATCGTAAATTAAAACTATAAAAAATTAACGTTTTCAGGAACATTACGAAAAAAGCCCTTAAACTCCGTATTAATGAAATCAATATAACTCGAGGAAAATCAATTTTTCGAACTTCCGATATTATCATTGAATTAAATATTGTTTATTGAATGTTGTTTATTTAATATTGTCACAGAAAAAATTATAATTGCAAAATATTTTCAGTTTTCTAGATTACATTTTTAGCAAATTTTTTATATGTAAGATTTTTATATTTTCCTTGCTTGAATAAACGTGCAATCTTCAGTGTATAATTCTTATATAATCTTGAAAAAGAAAAAAATTGAAAAAATTAAATCGCAGTAGCACACAAAAATGATTAAATAAAAAATAGAAATTATACAAACGTTCCCAATAGGAATGTACGGATTCACGACTGGGGAAAAAAGAAAATCAGTCACTCCAACTACCCTACTCCAACTACCTGACGTCTTTTTCAGACAGTCCTTTGACTTTGACATTTTAGGCTTCCATAGAACCCATGCTAGACAACTTCGTTTGTTTTGTTTGTACAAAGTTAGAATCTCTCTCTTTTGTTGGCTAACTAAACTAGTCTATGTACAAACAAGTTTTTTTTTTTTAATTCAATATCTTAGGACTTTATTAATTATCTTTGAATAATTCCAGGAAATTAATATTTATCTCTTAAGGGATTTTTTACAATGAATTGATTTAACTTCAAAATTTAGCTGAACCTGTCAATTTCTGAATGTCGTAGAATTTTACCTGTAAAGTCCGAAGTTTAAAACCTTTTTAAAAAAAAAACACGTTTTTTTTTTTTTTTTTTTTTTAATGAAATCTTGGTCCTTGCTCCTTTAATTGAAAAAAAAAAATTAGGCTTGAATTGCATTTTTCGAGGAGTTATAAGCTTGGAAAGATGGGGTGGAATTATTCGCTATTTTCACAAAATTTCTGATACTGCTAGGGAGTCCCCCTCTCAGTTTTCCGACATTTATGCCCGTAACTATTTTATAATATTAATGCGACGTTATTTAACCCTATGCAAAGCAAAATAATTGTTAAATACGAACAGTATTATTTGGGAAGCAAAAGATCATGAATAGTGCACTGTGTTTTCCTCGATCTCTTAATATCATATTTTGCCATAAAAACCGATAGTGGTAGAACAGGAAAATAAGCTGCATTATCTACTCGCCATTATTCGAGAATCATTTCCTGCCAGAAATCAAACGATTTGAAAAATATTCAAGTAAATATAATTTTTGACTTGCCTTTATCTTTTTGTCAATGAGAAAAAAAAAATAAATTTAACTTTTTTAATCAAATATAATTGCTTTTTTCCCCAAAAATAAAATTATATAAATACACTGAAAAAAAAAAAGAAAAAAGCTTAATACGAACAAACCTAGTGTAAAAAAAAATAAAAATAAAAAATAATGAAATTTTTTTATTGAAAAAAAGAAAAAACATTCATAAAAAGTATTATTTGACGAATAAAATGAATGGCGCAATTTTCATGAGTTTTTACGGCAGAATTTGCAAAAGTTTATTTTATTTTTAGCATTCGTATCGTACATTGTCAAAAATCTAGATGAGTATTTGAAGATATAACGGCATATTGCATAATTCATTTATTTATTTGGTTAAAAGTTTTCTTTCCTAGAAAGAAAATTAGATTGTTCCTTACGAGAATTAATCACCCCTTTTAATGCGATGATAATCCTTGCAATTATATGTGATAGTTAATTTCGAAAAGATAGAAATACAGGACCCGACAATACAAAATGAATTGGTGCTTGTCTATAATTGGGCCTAAAAAAGATATTTTACAAGTAAAATCTGAAAAAAAATAAAGCTTTATAATGTACGTACTTGTCACTGCATATTCCAAAATCCACGTAAATCGATCAAGTATTTTTTTTTTATTTAAGAAAATCAAATATTATGAAACATTCTAGCGAATAATACGCTACTAACGACACCTGTTTGCAATTGTCGGAAATATAGGATCAACAAGGGCAGACAATCGACAAAAATGGCAAACCTTTTATTTTTTTCTAAAATAAGAACTTATTTTATAATACAATATAATAAATGAACTTATTTAATAAATAAATAAATTGACTTCTTTTAAGAAAAGAGAATATCAAAAACACGGGGTATTTTTTTTTTTTCGTTTCGTTTTCGTAAGCGAACATGGAAAATGTAGATAAAAATATACAAGATAAATCAATCAAGTATTTTTTTTTTTTTAAGAAAATCAAATTTTACGATTTTTAGGGATTTTGTCAGGCATTCTTCGTTTTCGACATTTAAGAAAAAAAAAAAGAAAGGGTTTTGCCATTTTTTCCAAGTCGATTGTTGATCTTATATTTCCGACAATCGCAAATAGGTGTCGTTATATGCCCTATCAGTCGCAAACAAGATGGCGTGAAGCAATTCTTCGCTAAAATGTGTCATAATATTTGATTTTCTTAAATAAAAAATTTAAAAAAAATACTTGATCGATTTACGTGATTTTTAGAATATGACATCTTCATGCAGTGACAAGTACGTACATTATAAAGTTGGTTTTTTTCAGATTTTTCTTGTAAAATATTTTTAGGCCCAATTATAGACAAGCACCAATGAATTTACATTCATGCAGTGACAAGTACGTACATTATAAAGTTGGTTTTTTTTTTCAGATTTTTCTTGTAAAATATGTTTAGGCCAAATCACAGCACCATGAATTTACATTTAACAATTATGTGACGTGAATTTAACATACTAAACGGAATATAATTTGGTAAAAAGACGTATTCTTCCTGTGTTGGTAGACATAGTCGCTGTTAGAGCTAAGGAATTGGGCTTGTTGCAATTGATGAAGAATTTATTTCTCCGATAGAAACACAGATTTTATTGTGAGAAACTTTGTCTTAAAGCAATCTTTGATGTTTTTTCTATGCCAGCACAGGCCACTGCTCACATTTTCAATAAATTTCTCATGAAATGATTTTGACTTTACTTCTCATACATTTTAACGGTTTATTCTATCGCTGCATGCAATCTTTTTTGTTTTTAAAATCTTTTATACATGAATTAAAGGTTCTATTTTAGTAAGGAAAAATCTACCTAGGAGTGACCTGGTTGTAAGTTGGTAAAAAAACACGAACAAAAAAACTGAAACGAAACAAAAATTTGATTTTCCAAAAACGAAATCCGTTGCCAATCACAGTTGACATATTTTGTATTGGTTTCTGTGGCTATATATATATATATATATATATATACTCGGGGTTTTTTTTATATTCAAAAGTAATGGACTAATGAATTCAACGAGGTTGTTAGATAGTGCTCAATAAAAAGAGCTGATAATACTTGTTTATTGTTATATAAACATGCTCACATCCCGCTGCTACAAACAGCCACTTGTTTCAATCAAACAACAGATATCATCAGGCAGCGACTTGACTATTCAAAAGTTCAATGAATAATGGATTTTTATTTTAGGTAGGAACTCTTTAGAAGTTGGAGTTAAAAAACTTAAAACACAGGACTTTAATTAAATAAAAAAGTAAAAAGGGAGAGGCAATTTAAATAAAGTAAAAAGATTACAATGGGGAGAGAGTGATTGAGAAGAAAAAAGGAATAGAGACAGAAATAGAGAAAGAAAATATAGAGAAAACAAAATAGAGAGAAAAAGAAGAGAGAAAATATATATACATATATATACATATATACACACACACACACATACACACACATATACACATATATATATATATACATATACATATATATACATACATACATATATACATACATATATATACATACATACACACATACACATATATGATATGGAGAAGAAAGGAAAAAAGAAATAAAGGGTTATAATAAAGATAATAAGAACTAGAAGGAAAAGGAAAGAATAATGACATCTAGTTAAATAGAGAAAGAGAGAAAGTAAGAATTTGACAGTATATAGAAAAAGAAAAAGAAAAAGAAAAAATCTGCGTGTCAACCAATTTAAGAACAATTATACAATTCAGTAATGAAACAAATTATTACAAATACAAACAGAAGATACAATCCAAGCGTCAGAAATTAACGTGTCAAAAAAGGCAGTGAATGTATTCGGCTATCATATTTATCCTCTTACATACGTCCACGAGTAAAATCAACGCAATTCAAACATACGTCTACCATTAATTAGGCCCTTTATGCTAAATGATATAAGTTTAAAGTTTTCGCGTTTTTATTAGATAAATATATGAATAAAAGAAAAAAAATAATGATAAAACAATATTAAAATTATTATTAATAACAATAAACATAATAGTAATGATAATAATAATAATAATAATAATAATAATAATAATAAAAACAGAATAAAATTAATATTTATTATCTTTTTAATATAACATATTTAGACATAAGAGGGGATTAAATAAATTAAATAGGTCCAATAATTATAAATAAAAAACTACTAATATTTATGTATATAAAAAGAATATAATACAAATATATATATATATATATATAGATATATAACCACACACACACATATATATACCCAAATATACACACACATACACACACATATATATATATACATATATATATATATATACATATACATGCACATAAGTAAAGGTGTAACTATACTATTAAGTTGGAAGTTTAAGCTATTTAAGTATAGATATAAAGTCATATTAAATCACAAAATAATACATTCAATACCAGATTACTAATAACACAGATACAAGTACACTTACCTATAAATATATTCAGGCAAAAGAAGTAATTAAATCAACGAAATACTCAAAAAATAGCGACGCACATGTAGATAGTACCCTAATTAAAAATAATAAGATACATATGTATATACTCACAGAGAACCAACCGACATACTAATAAGCATATATATATATATATATATATATATATATATATATATATACACATATATATATATATATATACATATATATATATATACACATACATACATATATATATATATATAATCTTATGTATACACATACATACAAAAAATACACAAATATATGCACACAATCATATACTAATACACAACAACGCACACACACATATATATACTCACACATAAATATGTATAATTTACATAAATTATATATATAGAAATACATAAGAATACAAATAATTTGGCAAGGGTACAGATAGATGTATACACACATAGAGACATACAAATGGATTGAATAAACATGGGAGGGTATACCAAATAATATAGAAATATATAGATCTAAGTACACACGGTCATAAAATAAATACATAGACACATACATATACACATAGACACACATGTATATAAGATAGGAGAAGTAAAGAATGAAATCAGGAGAGGAGAAAGTATATTAATAGAATATTAATAAATTATAGAAATCAGTGACAATTTTTAATTTATTTAAATTTTATATCTAAACTAAATTACTTAAAAGATGGGTTTTATAATGTTTGCAATTAATTGAATTTTCGTGCTTCTTATTTAATAATTTATCTCTTTCTCTAAAAGTAAGTATAAATAATTTCTCATAAAGACATAGGTAGCAAGGCGAGTTTAAAGATGAACAGGTTTTCGCTTTCTTTAAAATTTTCCAATTTACTATTGGGGAGTAACCTTGCTCTACTAGTTCATTGTAATATTTAGACAAGGAAGTTCTATTTTTGTACTCATTATTTTCAAAAAAATAAACATAAATATTTCTATAACAGGGCCCTTAAGGATAGTGGATACAAAAACACCCAAATTGAGTTCATAGAACCAACACACCCAAACACAAATACAAATAGAAACCGTATGAGAAAAATCCTGTGGTACAATCCCCCTTTTAATCTGAAACTTAAAACAAATCTAGGAATGAAATTCTTAAACTTAATTAAAAAGCACTTCCCTATTAATAACATACTACATAAAATTTTCAATAAAAATACAATAAAACTTAGTTATAGTTGTAATGAAAACCTTGAAAAAATAATTAAAAAACATAATAACAAAATATTAAACAAAAATAGCACACCCATTGCTACCGAAAGTTGTAACTGTAGAATTAAATCAAAATGCCCTCTTAAAGGAAATTGTCAAATTACTTCTGTAGTGTACCAAGCAACTATTTTTACTAAGGAAAATCCGAATGAAAAAAAATATTACATAGGAATGACAAATAACAATTTTAAAGAAAGATTTACCGGTCACAAGTGCTCTTTTGAAAATAATGAGTACAAAAATAGAACTTCCTTGTCTAAATATTACAATGAACTAGTAGAGCAAGGTTACTCCCCAATAGTAAATTGGAAAATTTTAAAGAAAGCGAAAACCTGTTCATCTTTAAACTCGCCTTGCTACCTATGTCTTTATGAAAAATTATTTATACTTACTTTTAGAGAAAGAGATAAATTATTAAATAAGAAGCACGAAAATTCAATTAATTGCAAACATTATAAAACCCATCTTTTAAGTAATTTAGTTTAGATATAAAATTTAAATAAATTAAAAATTGTCACTGATTTCTATAATTTATTAATATTCTATTAATATACTTTCTCCTCTCCTGATTTCATTCTTTACTTCTCCTATCTTATATACATGTGTGTCTATGTGTATATGTATGTGTCTATGTATTTATTTTATGACCGTGTGTACTTAGATCTATATATTTCTATATTATTTGGTATACCCTCCCATGTTTATTCAATCCATTTGTATGTCTCTATGTGTGTATACATCTATCTGTACCCTTGCCAAATTATTTGTATTCTTATGTATTTCTATATATATAATTTATGTAAATTATACATATTTATGTGTGAGTATATATATGTGTGTGTGCGTTGTTGTGTATTAGTATATGATTGTGTGCATATATTTGTGTATTTTTTGTATGTATGTGTATACATAAGATTATATATATATATATATGTATGTATGTGTATATATATATATATGTATATATATATATATATGTGTATATATATATATATATATATATATATATATATGCTTATTAGTATGTCGGTTGGTTCTCTGTGAGTATATACATATGTATCTTATTATTTTTAATTAGGGTACTATCTACATGTGCGTCGCTATTTTTTGAGTATTTCGTTGATTTAATTACTTCTTTTGCCTGAATATATTTATAGGTAAGTGTACTTGTATCTGTGTTATTAGTAATCTGGTATTGAATGTATTATTTTGTGATTTAATATGACTTTATATCTATACTTAAATAGCTTAAACTTCCAACTTAATAGTATAGTTACACCTTTACTTATGTGCATGTATATGTATATATATATATATGTATATATATATATGTGTGTGTATGTGTGTGTATATTTGGGTATATATATGTGTGTGTGTGGTTATATATCTATATATATATATATATATTTGTATTATATTCTTTTTATATACATAAATATTAGTAGTTTTTTATTTATAATTATTGGACCTATTTAATTTATTTAATCCCCTCTTATGTCTAAATATGTTATATTAAAAAGATAATAAATATTAATTTTATTCTGTTTTTATTATTATTATTATTATTATTATTATTATTATTATCATTACTATTATGTTTATTGTTATTAATAATAATTTTAATATTGTTTTATCATTATTTTTTTTCTTTTATTCATATATTTATCTAATAAAAACGCGAAAACTTTAAACTTATATCATTTAGCATAAAGGGCCTAATTAATGGTAGACGTATGTTTGAATTGCGTTGATTTTACTCGTGGACGTATGTAAGAGGATAAATATGATAGCCGAATACATTCACTGCCTTTTTTGACACGTTAATTTCTGACGCTTGGATTGTATCTTCTGTTTGTATTTGTAATAATTTGTTTCATTACTGAATTGTATAATTGTTCTTAAATTGGTTGACACGCAGATTTTTTCTTTTTCTTTTTCTTTTTCTATATACTGTCAAATTCTTACTTTCTCTCTTTCTCTATTTAACTAGATGTCATTATTCTTTCCTTTTCCTTCTAGTTCTTATTATCTTTATTATAACCCTTTATTTCTTTTTTCTTTTCTTCTCCATATCATATATGTGTATGTGTGTATGTATGTATATATATGTATGTATATATGTATGTATGTATATATATGTATATGTATATATATATATGTGTATATGTGTGTGTATGTGTGTGTGTGTGTATATATGTATATATATGTATATATATTTTCTCTCTTCTTTTTCTCTCTATTTTGTTTTCTCTATATTTTCTTTCTCTATTTCTGTCTCTATTCCTTTTTTCTTCTCAATCACTCTCTCCCCATTGTAATCTTTTTACTTTATTTAAATTGCCTCTCCCTTTTTACTTTTTTATTTAATTAAAGTCCTGTGTTTTAAGTTTTTTAACTCCAACTTCTAAAGAGTTCCTACCTAAAATAAAAATCCATTATTCATTGAACTTTTGAATAGTCAAGTCGCTGCCTGATGATATCTGTTGTTTGATTGAAACAAGTGGCTGTTTGTAGCAGCGGGATGTGAGCATGTTTATATAACAATAAACAAGTATATATATATATATATATATATATATATATATATATATATATAATAAATAATAGTGCATCACCCCCTAAATATATAATATTTTTATATACATTTTTTATTTATAATATTTTTATTATATATATATATTTCTTATATATAATAATAATGCACAACGCCTTCAATATATATTTATATATATATTTTTTATATATAATATTTTTATATATAGTAGTGCATGACAGCTTAAATATATAATATTTTTATATATCATATTTTTCATATACAATATCTTACATATATAATCTTTTTATATAGAATAGTGCAAGATCCTCCAAATATATAATATTTTTTATATAAATTATAGTGCATGATCCCTTAAATATATAATATTTTCATATGAAATATTTTTTATATATATTTTTTATATAGAATATTTTTAATATATAATTGGGTATGACACCTTAAATATACAATATTTTTATATGGAATATTTTTTATATATAATAGTGCATGACCCTCTGATATATATTTTTATATATAATATTTTTTATATATAATATTTTTATATATAATAGTGCATGACACCTTAAATATATATATATTTTATATATATTTTTATATATATTTTTTATACATAATAGTACATGACCCGTTAAATATATATTTTTATATATCATATTTTGTACATATATTTTTATTTTTTTTATTTTTTATATATGATAATGCATGACCCCATCAATATATAATAATTTCTATATATATAATATTTTTATGTATAATAGTGTTTGAGCCTTTAAAATATTATATTTTTATATATATTTTTATATATAATAGTGCATGACATCTTAAATATATATTTTTATACATAATATTTATATATATAATATTATTTATATAATAGTGCATGACCCCCTTAAGTATATAATATTTTTATATATATTTTATATGTAATATTTGTCATATATAATAGTGCATTACCCTTAAATATATATTTATATATATATTTTTATATACAATATTTTTATACATAGTAGTGCGTGACCCCTTATATATATAGTATTTTTGTATATAATATATTTATATAATAATGAATGATACCTTAAATATATTTTCATATATAATATTTTTATACATAATATTTTTATATATAATATTATTATATATAATATGCATGCCCTACTTAAATATATATTTTTATATATAATATTTTATACATAATATTGCAAGACCCCGTAAATATATATTTTCATATAATATATTTTTATATATAATATTTTTTATATTATAGTGCATGCCCCCTAAATGTATAATAGTTCTATATATATATTTGTTTATATATAATATTTTCTGTATATAATATTTTTAAATATAATAGTGCATGACCCCTGAAATATATAATATTCTTATATATATTCTTATATATATACAATTTTTATACAAAATTTGTTTATTTATAATAGTGCATGACACCTTGAATATATAATATTTTTATATATAAGATATTTTATATATAATATTTTATGTATAATAGTGCATGACCCATTAAATATATAATATTTTTATATATTATTTTTTATATAAAATAGTGCATGACACATTAAATATATATTTTCATATATTATACTTGTATATATAATAGCGCATCAACCTTTTAATATATAATAGTTTTATATATATTTTTATAATATTGGATATATAATATTTTTTATATATAATAGTGCATAACCCCTCCAATATAACTTTTTATATATAATATTTATATATATATTTTTTTATATATATACCCCTTGAATGTATATTTTTATATATAATATTTTTATATATATATATAATAGTACATGACCCCTTTAATATGTAATAGTTTGACATATATATTTATATATTTATTATATATAATAGTGTATGACCCCTTAAATATATATTTTTATATAGATTTTTTGTATATATTTTTCATATATAATACTGCATGACCCCTTAAATATATAATATGTTTTATATATAATAGTGCATTACCCCTTAAATATATAATATTTTTATACATAATATTTTTATATAAAATATCTTTATTTATAACAGTGCATAGCCCTTTAAATACATATTTTTATATATAATATATTTTATATATATATTTTTTGTATAATAGTGCATGTCCTCTTGAATATATATTTTCATATATATTTTTATGTATAAACTTTTTATAAATAATAGTGCATGACACCTTTTATATATATTTTTATATATATTTTTATGCAAATGTTTTATATATATTTTCACATGAAACCCTTAAATATATATTTGTATATATATTTTTGCATGAACCCTTAAATTTATATTTGCATGTATATTTTATATATAATATTTTTTATATATAATAGTGCATTACCCTTTCAATATATATTTTTATATATACTTTTTTATATATATTTTATATAAATAATATTTTTATATATGATATTTTTCATATGTAATAGTGCATGACTCCTTAAATATATATTTGTATATATATTTTTATATATAATGGTGCATGATCACTTGGGTATATAATATTTTTATATATTATATGTAATATTTTATATATAATAGTGCTTGACCCCTTTAATATATAATATTATTATATATAATATTTTTATAATATTTATATACATATTTTTATATATAACAATATAAATATAAAATAGTCTTATAGATATTTTATATATAATAGTGCATGATACCTTAAATATATATTTGTATATATATTTTTTATATTTTATATATATAATAGTGCATGGCCCCTTACATATATATTTTTATATATAATATTTTTATATATAATAGTGTATGACCCCTTAAATATATATTTTCATATATATCTTAATATATAATTTTTATTTGCATATCTTAAATATATTTTTATTTGCATATGTTAAATATATTTTTATTTGCATATCTTACATATATTTTTGCATGATATCTTAAATATATTTTTATTTGCATATCTTAAGTATATTTTTATTTGCATGATATCTTAAATATATTTTTTATATATTTTTTATATATAATATTGCATGACCCCTTAAATATATATTTTTATATAATATTTTTCCATATAATAGTGCATGACACCGTAAATATATATTTGTATATATATTTTTATATATAATATTTAATATTTTTATATGTAATATTTTTTATATATAATAGTGCACTTTATATATATATATTTTTTAATCACTCTGAGGTTTATACGAGATTTGATCATTAACTGCTACATTATCATCAAAATCTGCCTGATACAAATCGTGAGTCAGCTTTTTCAATCCAGAGATATTTCTTATTCCACAAAACCTTTTAAAAAAGATTTCTCTGAGCTAAATTCTCTGAAACATAAATCCTAGAAGGGAATGGGCCTTCCATAAAACACTCGCTATATTTTATAAAACTTGCCGACCCTTCCCTAAAATTTGATACAAACCAATATCATGCAAGTATAAATCCGTCTTGTCGATGGATTCAACAAATGAAACGAGGATTGCACTAATCTAAACAAATAAGTTCTGGGCGTCAAGCCAGCTTCATCTTCAGATTTCTACAATTCCACAGACAAGCAAAACCTTATGGGAGTAACCCGACGCCCAAATATTTGCCCATAAAGTGACAGTTCATAATGATTAAATTTATAACATGACTATATCACAAAAAAATTGGCTGTAAAATTTCCTGAAAGTAGAAGTCAAACGATTCTTCCCCTAGATCTGATCAAACCAATGTGAACCAAATTAAAATCCAACTAGCAGGATACACTGAACAAATGAGTTCTGAGCGTCAGTGATGGTCTATCTACAGATGTCCACAATTTTCGCACAAACCTGAATAAGCTCATGAGTTTTATCAAAAGAAAAAAACTCTCCAAGTTCATCATAGGAAAAACACCCTGAATCAATGGTGAGTTAGTGATGGTATTGGTCAGTACAATTATCTATCAGAATTAACTCAAGGAACAAGAAATGCACTCACCAACAAACCGCTTGGGTTCTGTCAACCAAAATTGTTACTGGGGCTTTATCTTTTCTAACAGAATTCCTCGTGGGATCAGGTGGGCTGGATTATTTGTAGTACTTACATATTTGAATACTACATCGAATCTCTGATCATTGCCCAATTTTTTCTTGAATATCCTTCAAACGATTTTGAGTGAAAAATGCATTTTGTCTGACTATTTTCTAAGGAAACCTCCTGAGCATCAACAGACACAACAATCAACACTTTCAAAACACACATTATTGCCAAAATGATAGACATAAAAGATAAAATTCTCCATAACAAAGAAAATCTTAGCTTTAGAAAATATAAGCTCAGCAGAAACATGTAGATTACAAACCCAAAGGCCTGCTCGGAAACATCGCAAACAATTAATAAAAATTTAAGATACATGCACAGTGGACTTGACAACATATCTTGAATTTCTCAGAGTGTGTAGAAGCGCCAGATCTTGATACAACTTGTTCCACACAGTAAATATAAGTCAATTGAGTCTTCAAAATTTCACTTCATAGTTACAAGTACATAAAGCACGAAGGAATGAAAAATTAAGGAACTTTAAGACAGTATCCCCATCTTACTATCATCTGCATCTTCAAAAAGGGGTATTCCTAAATATGTTTACTGAAACAGTTGAGGATAAAAGGGTTAGCTACAAGCCCAAAGTTAGTTTTTTATTGCAATAACACACAAGTTTATCATCAAGATTTGCAAAAATCACAACCGATTTTTGTCCGTTTTTAAGCAAATTAGCAGCAAGGTTTACGAATGTTTGTCATCCTAAACATTAGCAATATTTGTAGAGATTTATTCCCAGATATGCAGTCATTCAAAGAGGGTGGCCCACTTGTTTGCAAAAAAAAGTTAAACTTCACCCGTATCTTATGCTCTGACCATCGGCCTTCACAATCGGTCTGTAAGGAATCTGAATTTATGCAAATTTTTTCACACCAACCTGCACTCTTTCACTGACATCATTTTCTTCGTTTAAGAAACCTGATAGTATTCTCCAGACAAACTATGTTTGATCAAACAAGTAACAACACAATCGAATACCTTTAACTTCTGATATATTTGTTTGCCGACTGTATGTCATCCAAATTAACATCCAAAAAAAAGATGGCATTATTTTGTGAGCTTCATCGAAATTATCAGTTTCAAGTGACTTACTTTCACCATGCACCTGCCAAATTCCTTAAGGAAATTTAGGTAGACCAACTTATCATTATCCAAACTTTTGGGTTACAAAGCGGGATATTATGTCGAAATTTAAACTCTTTAGCATTCCATACATTCCCAAGTTTGATTAAACATTGAAACACATGTGAAGACTATAATGTCTCACTTTAGTAAAGGACTTGGAAAAGTGGCTGAAGAGGTTGAAATTTAAAAGTGATTTTTAAGCTCATATAACTAAGCTTTAATCTTAGTTAAGATCACTGTAACGTTTTCCTGGTTGTCATACTGTGTACAACAGACACTGATAATATTTTAGAAAAGAACAGAATTGGTTCATTGTTTTCTAATGAAACCTAAGATTTTTATGCATTTTCCTAAGTTTTAACAAACTTCAGAATATTTTATTCCTGAAGTTAGTTTGTCTCTTCAACAAGAGATTAACAGTGGAAATGAAGAACATTGTGATGGAAACCCGTAAGGACGTCTAAGACAGCCAGCTAAAAATAACATAAGAAAGAGCAGGATAATAGCCTGGAAATGGAGAGAAGGAAATGTTGTGTACAAGGGTGGAAAATAATGGCAGGGGAAAAGGACCATGCAGTGTAAGTTGGAAATAAGGGGTGGTACACTTACAATGCCACAAAAATGTAATGAATCATGAAAACTTCAACATTGCTACATAAGAATAATGATAAAGTATTAAAGTCTGTACACATGGAAAGAATAAAAAATATAAAAATGTTCATTAAAAAATCTGACTTTAAAGTAACAAAAAGTTGAAGGAAACAAAATAAAACAAAAAATAAAGAGGAAAATGAGTTAATACAGAAGGTCTAGTAGTGATTTATGAACATAAAAACGAAAGGCTATCGGCTTTTATTTTTTACATCAAGGTTGGCGAAGTTAAATAATAATAATATATAATTATAATAATACATCCTGTACATTACATGAAGTTATCTCATCCACGTTTTTAAAAGTTTATTTTTGAATTAGCTTTTATAATTTTTAAGAAGCTTTAGAATTTCTTTTTCCTCACTCAGTGTTGCTTCTATGATTACTGAAATGATGGAGATCTGCCTCAGATTCCGATTTCTGTTCATGTTGTATATAAGACATTTGTTAACCTGCTAAAAATTGCTATCATTTTTTTTACTATCGGCTTTTTTCCCAGTGACTGCATACGCACTATATTACAAAATAGTAGACATCTTGTTCAGAGTCCCGTTTCTTTTAATGAATTTGGTCGCTCCTATAATTACTGAAATGTTAGAGATCCTCCTTAGATTCCAGTAATTTTTATGTTCTATTGGAAAAACTTTTAAAAAACTTTTTAAAAAATTACATTCATCCACAGAATATTTTTGAAAATATTTTTTTTAAATGAACATGTGAATGTTGACCTATATATTTAACAAATGAACGGTTTTTCACCAGAATGTCTTTTACGCATGTGTTTTCTTAATGAAGAATTTTCAGTAAATACAGAACAGCACACTTTGCAAGAATATGGTTTTTCACCAGTGTGAATTCTTATGTGTCTCGTTAAGCTAGAATTCGTTGAAAAAGCCGATCCACATATTTTGCAAGAATAAGGCCTTTCTCCATTATGTGTTCGCATGTGTTCTCTTAAAGTTGAATTTCTTGCAAAGGAAGATTTGCATTCTACACAAAAGTAAGGTTTCTCTCCTGTATGTGTTCGCATGTGTTCTTTTAAGGAAGAACTATGTGAGAACGCACTACTACACACTTCACAAGAATAAGGTTTTTGTCCAGTGTGTGTTCGCATATGGATTTTTAACCCAGAACTTTCTGAAAATGATGAGCCACACACTTCACAAGAATATGGTTTCTCTCCAGTATGTGTTCGCAAGTGGTTTTTTAAATTAGAAGTATTTACAAACGAAAATCCACATACATCACAAAAATGAGGTTTTTCTCCAGTGTGTGTTAGCATATGTGATTTTAAGCCAGAATTCCTTGCAAAGGAAGATCTACATAATTTACAAGAATAAGGTTTTTCTCCAGTGTGTGTTCGCATATGTAGTTTTAAAGAAGAAGCACACGAAAATTCTGAATCGCAGACATCACAAATATATGGTTTTTCTCCAGTGTGAGTTCGCATGTGTAGTTTTAAGCTAGAATCTCTTGCAAATGCTGATCCACATACTTGACAAGAATAAGGCTTTTCACCAGAATGTATCTGTAAATGTCTTTTTAAATTATGACTCCATGAAAATACTTTTCCACACAATTTACAAGGAAAAGATTTTTCTTTGGAGTTTGAATGATGTGACAAAGGTTTTTCTCCAGTATGCAGTCTTATGTGTTTCTTTAAATTCGAACTAGCTGAACAGGAAAAGCCACATATTATACAAGAAAATGGTTTTTCTCCTGTATGTGTCCGTATGTGGCGTTTTAAATGCGCATTTGTTAAAAATGCATATCCACATATTTGGCAAGAATAACATTTATCTCCAGTGTGTGTTAGTTTGTGTCTTTTGAGAGAATGATTTTCAGAAAATGATTTTTTACATATTTCACAAGAAAAACGTTTTTCTCCAGTGTGTCTTCGCATGTGACGTTTTAGGTTGGAATTTTGTGAAAATACATATCCACATATTTTACATGAATTATTGTTTTTTTTAGTGTGAGTTTCCATATTTTGGAACTTAACTTATCTGAAAATGTTCAACTACACACTTTACAAGTGTTTTTTATTATGGGTTTTTGTATTCTTTTAAATTGTAATTGTTTTAAAGTGAAGTTTTACATATATTACAAACTCAACGTTACTAAATTATATGCTTGTACATCCACCTAGAAAGCAATAAAATCGGTGACCATTTAATTATTCCATATCTATTAGTGCCTTCTGATTATCTCAGCATTGTTTCCAGTTGTTTTGGACTTATGCTTGTTGGACTGAAGCAGTGTTTATACAGAAGTTGTGTTATAGATTGGGAAACTCTTGCTTCACAATTTTATGTGCATCCACCCTTACAGCATTACATCTATATTATATTACATACATTTTGTTCTAAATGCTCATTTCATTAATCTACAAGGTTTTTCCACATAATTTCTTAAATGATAAAAATGCTGAGCCGATAAAGATTCTACAGTAATTTATCTTCTGCAAATGAGTCAATTTTTCCTCACTTTAACTAACCAATGTGTTCTTCTCATGGGTTTATTCTCCACTGTAACACTGCTACACTGTAACACTGTGACACTGTAACACTGTTATCTGCAAATAAAAAATCAAATATTAATTAGCAATCTATGTCTTCTTACAACTTCACTGTAACACTGTTGTGAATAAAAATGCTATTGAATATAGTGCAAGAATATTTGCTTCATATTCGCGTCTAGTTAAGCTGACAAATGTTAACAATCTAGTTGTTTTTATTTATAATCAGATAAATAAAAATATAGATCCTGTTATGTCCCTTGGATTGGTGGGAGTTGCCCTCCTTTGTTCAATGTTTTATACTGTAAACTCTCAGACATAAACATGAATAAACGAGACTTAGTCAGTCGGCCATGTTGGTCTGAACGATGATATCCTCGTCCTGTTGTTATTAATAGAAACGTAACAAAACATGGTGTCAGAACATATGATTTATAAACAAATGTGAGCAAAATACAGGGAAAGACTTATACTAAATACTGAGACTCAGAGCCATTAAAAAAAAGAAAGTGAAATTCCATAAGAACCACCCCAGAATAAATAGTGACATGAGCCTACCAGAACACTTTCCATTCGACCAACCCGAGTTATGGGAAAAAAATGGATATGGCGGTTCAACCGTTACTGGACAGCAGGCTTGCTGAAAAACCAAGTCCTTGTCAGGTGGACACCTTAATATATTGCATGGGCGATAAAGCCGAAAACATTTTTGCCACATTCAAAATTGCACCCAAGGAAGCCCAGAACTTCGATATAGTGGTAGCAAAGTTCAATGACCATTTCAAAGGCGACACAAACATAATTTACGAATGGGCCAGATTCAACCGAAAAGAAAGGTGAGTCCATTAATTCATTCATCACTAAATCTCCACACGCTAAAAACTGCGATTTCTGAGACCTGCATGAGGAATTAATTCGTGATAGAATTATAATTGGGTGCACAGATCCTAAACTATCACTAAGTCTGCAAATGATTCCATGCCTCACCTTGTACGGGGCCATCAGATACGCATGACAGGGTGAAACAATAAAATCACAACATCTCCTGCGTTCTCCAGAACACATCGTTGGTGAAGATCCAGCTGACAATAATATTGCAGTCCACTACGTTAGTGACAACAGAATTTGTAGACAAGGTCAGGGTAAACACATGACAAGACCTGGGCGAGAATTGCACTATGAGAATCAACAAAAAAATGAGTGCATGCAGCAGCATAGACCAGAGGTTGAGTGCTACTGCTGTGGCAACAAAACCCAACATCAGAGACGCACGTGTCCTGCCATTTCAGCCACCTGCCACAACTGTAGTAGGATTGGCCATTATGCTCAGTGCTGCCACATGGGAAGGCTGCATAAAATTAAACCTAGCTCAGATGACTGTGAAAGTGATCAGAATGTGTACCTTGGTGTTCTGACGATATCAGAGATCAGCATGAGTAAACCTTGGCAAACCAATATTGCCATCAATGGAGTGCCACTGAAATTCAAGCTGGCCCTATGGGGCAGATGTGACTGCAATTCCAGAGCACATATACAAGTTAAGGAGAGACCTACCAGATCTCTCGGATACCCACAATATTCTTCATGGCTCAAGACGTATTCTACTCAAAGTGACTGGAGTGGTCACTGCAACTGTCGCACATAAAGAGTTTTCAACAGAACAGCAGATATTTATTATCCCCAATCTCGAGGAGCTGTTGTTAGAAAGGCCAGCTATCGAAGCACTTAAGCTCATAACTGTTCACTCAAGCCAGAAACGACCATTCGACTCAAAAAAAGAAATGCCAGACCTATTCACATTCTTGGGGAAGAATATACCATAGTCTTACATTCGGATGGAGTCCATACTCAGTATCCACACCACAATGCGTACCACTACCCTTGATGGAGAAAACACGGGCACAGCTCCAGAGAATGGAAAAGCTGGGGGGTCGTAAGCAAGATTGACACACCCACCAAATGGTATTCCCCCATGGTGGTTGTATCGAAAGAAAAAAGAACGATTAGGATATGCGTAGATCTCAAAAAGCTCAATAAGTGCGTAAAACGTGAACTCCCCATGCTCACCACGGTCGACCACCTTTTGGCTCAGTTAGGGGAAGTAAAAATCATGAGTAAATTGGACGCCAACAGTGGATATTAGTAGATTCCACTTTCATCAGAATCCCATTCGCTGACGACCTTCATAACTCCATTTGGACGATACCAATTCAACCGCCTCACGTTTTGTATTTCATCAGCGAGCGAGATCTACCAGAGGCGCATGTCACAAGTACTAGAGACCAAAATCGGAGCCATATGCATGCAAGATGACGTTTTAGTATATGGAAAAAATCAACAAGAACATGATGCCCGGCTGAAAAAACACACTACAAAAAATTCAGGCTGCTGGCATTACACTCAATTCTGAAAAATGCAAAATATCCAAGTCATCCGTAAAATTTCTTTTTCAAAAAGATGGCGTCGTAATGTTTATGTGTTTATGTGTTTGTTAACTGTTAAACTCTAATCGTGAGTGTGTTGCATATTTATTCAATTAATGTATTAGCTGCCATAATAAATTATATATATACTGTTTATATATATACCGTCGGAGTTGGATTATTTTACTGGTTTTTCATGGTAGCAGAGCGTAGTTGCGAGCGAAAACGATCTACGGAACAATAATTGAAGTTTTTTTTTTAACGAACGACCACAAAGAGGAAATGGCTGTTAACTACAAAAATCCCCCTAGATTTGATGAGAACGACTACCCATGCTGGAAAAATGAAATAAAGATTTGGACAATGATGACGGATTTACCAAAGAACAAACAGGCATTGGCTGTTAGCCTTTCACTTAACAGAAATGCAAAACGGGCAGCTATGGGAATTGAAGTGGAAGAACTCAACACAGACGAAGGTATGTCGAATCTTATTAATGTATTAGACAATTTGTTTTTAAAGGATTCTCTAGACTCTATGTACGAGGCTTACCAAAACTTTGATAAATTCCAGCGGCCTGAAAACATGAGTATCTCTGAATATATCATAGAATTCGACCAGAGATATCTCAAAAGTACCAAGTTTGAAATGACTTTGCCGGATGCCGTCCTAGCTTTTAAACTATTAGATAAGTCAGGCCTGGATTATCAACAGCGCCAACTCGCATTGACAGCGTGTGCTTCATCAGAATTGAAATATAAAAACATGAAGTCCGCATTAAAACGTATATTTGGAGAATCAAATGTTATACCTTCTAATGAGGAGCCTATTGTAAAGCAGGAAACCGCTTTATATGCAACAACATCAAGGAAACAAAAATCCCGTAACTTTCCTAGATCAGATACGGGAAAATCTAATAGATTTAGAAACTGGAACCCTACTAACAGATATGGGAAACTTACTAAATGTTCTATTTGCCAGAGCGTTTTGCATTGGTGGAGAGAGTGCCCCCACAAAAGTGAAGCTGTTAGGTTAACCGAAACAGACAAACTGGAGCATAAAGAAACAAAAATGGAAGAGTGTAACATCACACTTCTCTCACACGATGAATATTCTCCAAGTAAATTTTTTTTAGTTGAGTCATTGAACATGGCAGTGATTGACACAGCTTGTACTCGGACCGTTTGTGGCCAAAGATGATTGGATGAATATAAAAAGAATATCAACCAAGAAGATATTATTATTAAGAGAAGTAATAGACCCTTCTGATTTGGCGACGGAAAAATTATAAACTCCTCTACCCAGGTAACTCTACCGGCGATAATAGGTTCCACTAGGTGTAATATAAGTGCTGAGGTAATTCAAGCTGATATTTCTCTGCTTTTGAGTAAAGCTTCGTTGAAGAGGGCTGGAGCTGTTCTGGATCTTAATTCAGACAAAGCTGTCATGTTTGGGAAGCCAGTGGACCTACAATTTACATCTAGTGGACATTACTGTGTAGATATTCTTGGTAGTGGTCATCATACAAGAAACTCCCATTCCGATGTGCTAATTGTTGATAACATGACCAATAAAGAAAAAATAAAAAGTTTAGAAAAACTGCACAGGCAGTTTGGACATGCCTCAGCTGAGAAATTAAAACTGCTATTAAAGCCTGCTGGCTCAGATGTTGTGGAGGTCGCTAAAATTTTGGAAAAAATTGTAGCCAATTGTGAAATATGTAGGAAGTATAGAAAACCTGCACCAAGACCAGTTGTTGTTTTTTTCCTTAGCTAATGACTACAACCATACTGTAGCCATGGATCTTCATCAATTCGAACCTAACCTATGGTATTTGCATATCATAGATGAATTTTCCCGGTTCAGTGCGGGTTGCATCACTAACACTAAGTAGTCATCTAAAATTGTAAAAAAATTAATTCAATGCTGGATTAGTATCCATGGAGCACCTAAACGAATGTTCAGTGATCTGGGAGGTGAGTTCGACAATGCTGAAATGAAAGATATGGCTGAAAATTTTAACATAAACATCTCTACCACTGCTGCATATTCACCCTGGAGTAATGGTCTATTGGAACGACACAATCAGATACTAACTGAAATATTATTGAAGTTGAGGTCCGACTACACTCTGGATTGGGAAACAGCACTAAATTGGGCCATTATGGCAAAGAATTTGTTACAAAACGTACATGGATATAGCCCTTATCAGATAGTTTTTGGAAGAAATCCAAACATTCCCACGATCCTTATTGATAAGCCACCTGCACTAGAAGGGACCACCACAAGTGAAGTTGTAAAAAACAACATAAATGGATTGCATGCTGCAAGACAGGCTTTTATCAAAGCCGAATCATCTGAGAAAATTAGGAGGGCCTTAAGGAAACAAACGTGCCCCACACCTGATCTCTGCTCACCGGGGGATAAAGTTTATTACAAAAGACCAGACAATCAAGAATGGAAGGGTCCAGGTGTTGTCATTGGTCAGGATGGTCCTGTGGTATTTGTCAGACATGGTGGAATGCTTGTGAGAGTACATAAATGCAGATTGCGTTTGTGTAACTCACCACTTGCAGATGTAAACTCTAATGAAATTTCAGTAGCATCAAAAACCTCTGATAGCCAGGACTATAATTATGAAACATCTGATGAGGAATATACTGAAACAGCTGAGGTTGGGAAAAAAAATGACCCACAACCCGATCCTATAGCCAAAATAAAGCCTGGTAACATCATCACATACAACCAAAAGGGAAGCAATGGGCAAATACAGGCGGAAATAATAAGTCGGGCTGGAAAAGCCACCGGCAGAAACAAACATTGGTTTAATGTGAAAATCCAAAGGCCAGTAAACTTGGAGAATGAAGAGATGTCGGTAGATTTAAGTAAAGTCACAGATCTTAATGTGGCAGAACCACTGATAGGACCCACAGAAGGAGACACTATAATGATGGTGGCAGGTAGAGAATTCAATGAGGCCAAGAAAAGAGAACTTGACAGCTGGAAACAAAACAATGTTTTTACTGAAATAGATGATGCAGGACAGAAATGCATATCTACGCGCTGGGTGTGTAGTTTAAAAAACACACCTAATGGGGTTATGCAAAAAGCAAGGCTGGTCGCTAGAGGTTTTGAAGAACCCAAGAATGACATTCAAAAGGATTCACCAACCCGTGCTCATGAATCCTTAAGACTTATTATGGCATTAACAGCCCAAAATCAATAGAGTCTACACTCCATAGACATAAAAACTGCCTTTTTGCAGGGTCACACTATGGATAGAGAAGTATACATCAGACCACCCAAAGAAGCTTTCAGTGACAAGATATGGCGGCTAAATAAGTGCGTCTATGGACTGAGTGATGCTTCTCTGCAGTGGTATAATAAAGTGAAATCAGTTATGATTGAAAATAGCGGTGTAATGTCCCAAATGGACCCTACAGTTTTCTACTGGATTAGTAAATCTGGTAACCTAGCTGGAGTTTTGGCGTGTCATGTAGATGACTTCATTTGGTCAGGGGACCAGACATTCAACAATACCATCAGCAAAATACGCAGCGCATTTAAAATTGGAAAAGAGGATAGTAAGGCCTTCAAATACTGTGGAATTGAGCTTAATTGCTACGGTCCAGAAATATTAATAAACCAAAACAAATATACCGACAGTATATCATCCATTCCAATAGATTGTTCAAGGACCATGGAAAAAGAATCGCCGTTAACAGAAATTGAGATAAATTCACTCAGATCCAAGATCGGCCAATTGTTGTGGTTAGCGCATCAGAGCCAACCGGACTTGTTATTTGATGTCTGTAGTCTAGCAACTAATATTAACTATAGCACCATAAAGGACCTGATAACTGCCAACAAAATTATTGGAAAAGCTAAGGCATCCAAGCTATCATTGAAGTATCAACATCTTGGTGACATTGATCAGTTACGTTTGGTGATATTTAGTGATGCCGCTTTGGGAAATCTTCCTGATGGTGGAAGTCGGGGGTTTATGTCATATTCCTAACTGGGACATCTGGGAAAGTCTCACCGATCTGGTGGAACTCAAAGAGAATCAGACGGATTGTCCGCAGTACCTTAGCTGCAGAAACAATTTCAATGTCTGAAGCTATTGATATGGCTGTCTTCATCTCCACCCTGTTTGGTGAATTGACAACAGGAAGAACAAATCCCAAGAGTCTACCTATAATTTGTGTCACTGATTGTAAATCTCTCTATGAAGCAGTCAAATCAACAAAATCTGTCAAAGAAAAACGATTACGGATTGAAATCAGTGGTATTAAGGAACTTGTGGAAAATGGACAGATTGAAGAGTTTCAATGGCAAGAGACAGGAAGACAATTGGCAGACTGCCTCACTAAACGGGGTGCATCCCCTTGGTTACTGAGAAGCGTCTTACAACAAGGCAGTTTGAATGATTGAAATTATAAATAAAAAAACTTTTAAAGATGAGTGTTAAGTTGTCTCCCTCTATATTGGCATTAATATGCATATAATTTGTTAAGTTATCTCCCTTATAAAAAGGCAGAGTTAACGAACTCTTTTTTTAAAAAGACGGCGTCGTAATGTTTATGTGTTTGTTAACCATTAAACTCTAATTGTGAGTGTGTTGCATATTTATTCAATTAATGTATTAGCTGCCGTAATAAATTATATATATATTGTTTATATATATATCGTCGGAGTTGGATTATTTTACTGGTTTTTCATATACTCAGTGCTGACGGCCTGCGACCTGATTCGGAAAGGCTCACTGGAGTCTCCAAATTCCGAACATCAACGAACATGATGGAAACCCACCGATTCCTAGGGATGGTGAAGCAATTAGGAAAATTCATTCCAAACCTAGCAGACATAACTGAACCATTAATGGATTTATTTGGTCTGAAATATTATAAAAAAGACATATATAGATATCCAGAAAAGAATCATAATTTAAGCAGATAACCCCTAAAACAATTAACTTCCATTTTGAGATGGAACCCATCAAATGAGAAAACTAGAAAAATTAAATTAATTTATCATAATTTTTACTCTATATTATACGGGTTTAAATCGCATATAAACATTGTTTATTTAATAAAAACTGATTAAAACAGACAAAATTTGATTTGAACGTCACAAAATAACCAAACATTAAAAAATGAGAAATTAACACCATGTTGCAGGTATACAAAACACAGGTCTTATGAAACATTAAAAATATAGGAAAAATAACTAAATACAAATACATATTATATCTTTTTAAAGTTTTTGTTCAATCATTATTTAAGGGAAATATAACAGTAAAAACAACTTTGGCTTGAAATATTATGAAAAAGACATATATAGATAAGATATCCAGAAAATAATCATAATTTAAGCAGATTATCCCTAAAACTATTAACTTCTGGTTTGAAATAGAACCCATTAACTGAGAAAAAACTGTCAAATATTAAAAAATAATAATTCTCGACACCAATAACAGAAATACAAGTAAAAACTAGGAAAATGAAATTAATTTATCATAATTTTTATTCTATATTACAGAAGAAGATATACAAAACAATTATGAAACATTAAAAATATAGGAAAAATAATTAATTACAAATACATATATCTTTTTAAAGCTTTTTGTTCAATCATTATTTAACTGAAATATGACAGTAAAAACCTTACCTTTGGTTTGAAATATTATGAAAAAGACATATATAGATAAGATATCCAGAAAATAATCATATTTTAAGCAGATAACCCCTAAAACAATTAACTTCTGGTTTGAAATATTAAAAGGATATATAAATATGTTATGCAGATAAATTCCTATTTTTATAAACATCCAAAACAATTAACTTCCGGTTTGATATGGAACCAGTAAACTTATAGAATTTCTTTTAATATTAGTTTTCAACATCGTAATATCTAGCCCCCCCCCAAACTAATATTTAAATTATTATTTTTTTTATTCCTTTTTATTCTAGGTAATATCATTTTTTTATTTCCTAAAACTAAGCTTTTTTAAATCTTGACTCAAACTTATTTTCCATACAAAATTTTTGTATGGACATAAACTAAAAGTCTCATTTTTACTTAACACTGACAGGTTTTAAAACATGTCGTACACAAAGAAATTAATTCTTAAAATATAATTATTTTAGTTACGTGGTTGGGAAATTATATTTTTTTTCTGACAAGAAAAAAAATTAATGCTACGATTTTTATCAGAAAAGTGTGAACAGATTACTGCGTCATCGGCCGTCTGTTGAACAATTATTCATGTCTGATTTCTAGTTAGATTTTTTAATTATTCACTATTCAAAATAGGCATTTACTTTAAAAAATAATTATTAGTAATATTTTTATTCATAATAAGTTTAAAACCAAATATTCCAAATATTTTTCATGAACCTTAAAAAATGGCATCACAAAAGAAATAAGAAATCATTTTGGAAATCGTTAAAAGTGTCAAATGTAAATAAATATTTGTTTTAAATTTCCTAAAACTTAAATAACTTAAATATATTTTCCAGCTTTTTTTTGAAAAGTCGATATAAATCATATAAATCCAAAAGTAAAAAAGAATTTTATTTCATCATTCATATTTTAATATGTAAAAATAACTAAGATTTTACCCCACCCAAAGGTACATAATTTGATCCGGATTATCAAGAATTCCCATCAAGCATGGATCAGGCGAAACTGGCAACTATTAGTTTAAGCTGAGTGTTGTTCAAATGTTGAGATGCTAAATCGACTTTTTATTTTTAGTTTTTATGTAATGTTTTTAGTATTTCTTTTACTGTGATATTAAGGGGGAGTTATTTCTGATTATTTATTTTGTTTTGTAATTCATTGGCTGGGCGCTTTATTAGCCAATGAAAAGTGCTATTGAAAATGGAAGACTTTAGAATTGGAAGAAAACAAACAAAAAAGCTAACAAACCAATTTAGTTTCAAACTTACAAAACAGAAAAAAAAACAGACACGGAAATAAATCTATGCATGTTAGAAAACCAAATGAAAACACCAATGTAGACAATCTCATATTGTCAGGAGAAGAAACTGCTGTCCCAAAAATGAGGTGCAACAATTGTAAACACAAAATATGCTTACTTAAAAAAAGACTGTGTGTTAGGGATGGCTTCTCCTGGAGATGCACAAATGGACAGTACAGACAATGGATATCCTTGTGAACAGGGTCGTTTTTTGCACACTCCAAGTTAGGCATCACCAACAAGGAGGGCTTTTTTTTGGTGACTGTACTAAATCACAATGCCGAAACCCTCCTTTCAATAATAAACAAATATATTCTGCAAAGAATTACAGTCGTATCCGACTGTTAGAGGGCCTAGAACAAAGTGGGAGGAGAAGGATTCCACCACCTGACAGTTAATCATAAATACGTATTTTGTAGAACCCACGAGGAAGACAACAACAAACCACATCGAGAGGATATGGGAAGGAAGCAAAACAAAAAAGAATGCGAGACCAACCGGGAGCTTCTGGGTACATATTTACTTGAATTTA